>NW_027464213.1:0-85465 GCF_050947455.1 Rhinoderma darwinii | reverse complement strand
TACTGAAGATACGCAGCAGATACAGGCGGCAGAAGCTACATGTGATATATGGGGGGGCGGGTAATACATAACATATGAACCTCCACATACAGAAGATACGCAGCAGATACAGGCGGCAGAAGCTACATGTGATATATGGGGGGGGGGGTAATACATAACATATGAACCTCCACATACAGAAGATACGCAGCAGATACAGGCGGCAGAAGCTACATGTGATATATGGGGGGGGTAATACATAACATATGAACCTCCACATACAGAAGATACACAGCAGATACAGGCGGCAGAAAGCTACATGTGATATATGGGGGGGGGGGTAATATATAACATATGAACCTCCGTATACTGAAGATACGCAGCAGATACATGCGGCAGAAGCTACATGTAATATATGGGGGGGGGGGGGTAATACATAACATATGAACCTCCGTTTACTGAAGATACGCAGCAGATACAGGCGGCAGAAGCTACATGTGATATATGGGGGGGGGTAATACATAACATATGAACCTCCACATACAGAAGATACGCAGCAGATACAGGCGGCAGAAGCTACATGTGATATATGGGGGGGGGTAATACATAACATATGAACCTCCATATACTGAAGATACGCAGAAGATACAGGCGGCAGAAGCTACATGTGATATTTGGGGGGGGTAATACATAACATATGAACCTCCATATACAGAAGATACGCAGCAGATACAGGCGGCAGAAGCTACATGTGATATATGGGGGGGGGTAATACATAACATGAACCTCCACATACAGAAGATACGCAGCAGATACAGGCGGCAGAAGCTACATGTGATATATGGGGGGGTAATACATAACATGAACCTCAATATACAGAAGATACGCAGCAGATACAGGCGGCAGAATTACATGTGATATATGGGGGGGTAATACATAACATATGAACCTCCACATACAGAAGATACGCAGCAGATACAGGGGGCAGAAGCTACATGTGATATATGGGGGGGGGTAATACATAACATATGAACCTCCACATACAGAAGATACACAGCAGATACAGGCGGCAGAAGCTACATGTGATATATGGGGGGGTAATACATAACATGAACTCCATATACAGAAGATACGCAGCAGATACAGGCGGCAGAAGCTACATGTGATATATGGGGGGGTAATACATAACATATGAACCTCCATATACTGAAGATACGCAGCAGATACAGGCGGCAGAAGCTACATGTGATATATGGGGGGGGGTAATACATAACATATGAACCTCCACATACAGAAGATACGCAGCAGATACAGGCGGCAGAAGCTACATGTGATATATGGGGGGGGGGTAATACATAACATATGAACCTCCACATACAGAAGATACGCAGCAGATACAGGCGGCAGAAGCTACATGTGATATATGGGGGGGTAATACATAACATGAACTCCATATACAGAAGATACGCAGCAGATACAGGCGGCAGAAGCTACATGTGATATATGGGGGGGTAATACATAACATATGAATCTCCACATACAGAAGATACACAGCAGATACAGGAGGCAGAAGCTACATGTGATATATGGGGGGGGGGTAATACATAACATATGAACCTCCATATACAGAAGATACACAGCAGATACAGGCGTCAGAAGCTACATGTGATATATGGTGGGGTAATACATAACATATGAACCTCCACATACAGAAGATACGCAGCAGATACAGGCGGCAGAAGAAGCTACATGTGATATATGGGGGGGGGGTAATACATAACATGAACCTCCAGATACAGAAGATACACAGCAGATACAGGCGGCAGAAGCTACATGTGATATATGGGGGGGGGGGTAATACATAACATATGAACCTCCACATACAGAAGATACGCAGCAGATACAGGCGTCAGAAGCTACATGTGATATATGGGAGGGGGTAATACATAACATATGAACCTCCATATACAGAAGATACGCAGCAGATACAGGCGGCAGAAGCTACATGTGATATATGGGGGGGGGTAATACATAACATATGAACCTCCACATACAGAAGATACGCAGCAGATACAGGCGGCAGAAGCTACATGTGATATATGGGGGGGTAATACATAACATATGAACCTCCACATACAGAAGATACGCAGCAGATACAGGCGGCAGAAGCCACATGTGATATATGGGGGGGGGGTAATACATAACATATGAATCTACACATACAGAAGATACGCAGCAGATACAGGCGTCAGAAGCTACATGTGATATATTGGGAGGGGGGGGGTAATACATAACATATGAACCTCCATATACAGAAGATACGCAGCAGATACAGGCCGTCAGAAGCTACATGTGATATATGGGGGGGGTAATACATAACATATGAACCTCCACATACAGAAGATACGCAGCAGATACAGGCGGCAGAAGCTACATGTGATATATGGGGGGGGTAATATATAACATATGAACCTCCACATACAGAAGATACGCAGCAGATACAGGCGGCAGAATTACATGTGATATATGGGGGGGGGGGGGTAATACATAACATATGAACCTCCACATACAGAAGATACACAGCAGATACAGGCGGCAGAAGCTACATGTGATATATGGGGGGGGTAATATATAACATATGAACCTCCATATACTGAAGATACGCAGCAGATACAGGCGGCAGAAGCTACATGTGATATAAGGGGGGGGGGTAATACATAACATATGAACCTCCACATACAGAAGATACGCAGCAGATACAGGCGGCAGAAGCTACATGTAATATATGGGGGGGGTAATACATAACATATGAACCTCCACATACAGAAGATACACAGCAGATACAGGCGGCAGAAGCTACATGTGATATATGGGGGGGGGGGTAATATATAACATATGAACCTCCATATACAGAAGATACGCAGCAGATACAGGCGGCAGAAGCTACATGTGATATATGGGGGGGGTAATACATAACATGAACATCCACATATAGAAGATACACAGCAGATACAGGCGGCAGAAGCTACATGTGATATATGGGGGGGGGGGAAATACATAACATATGAACCTCCATATACAGAAGATACGGAGCAGATACAGGCGGCAGAAGCTACATGTGATATATGGGGGGGGGTAATACATAACATATGAACCTCCACATACAGAAGATACGCAGCAGATACAGGCGTCAGAAGCTACATTCGATATATTGGGAGGGGGGGGGGGTAATACATAACATATGAACCTCCATATACAGAAGATACGCAGCAGATACAGGCGTCAGAAGCTACATGTGATATATGGGGAGGGGTAATACATAACATATGAACCTCCATATACTGAAGATACGCAGCAGATACAGGCGGCAGAAGCTACATGTGATATATGGGGGGTAATACATAACATATGAACCTCCACATACAGAAGATACGCAGCAGATACAGGCGGCAGAAGCTACATGTGATATATGGGGGGTAATACATAACATATGAACCTCCACATACAGAAGATACGCAGCAGATACAGGCGGCAGAAGCTACATGTGATATATGGGGGGGGGGTAATACATAACATATGAACCTCCACATACAGAAGATACACAGCAGATACAGGCGGCAGAAGCTACATGTGATATATGGGGGGGGGGGTAATACATAACATATGAACCTCCACATACAGAAGATACACAGCAGATACAGGCGGCAGAAGCTACATGTGATATATGGGGGGGGGGGGGGGTAATACATAACATATGAACCTCCATATACAGAAGATACGCAGCAGATACAGGCGGCAGAAGCTACATGTGATATATGGGGGGGGTAATACATAACATGAACATCCACATATAGAAGATACACAGCAGATACAGGCGGCAGAAGCTACATGTGATATATGGGGGGGGGGGAAATACATAACATATGAACCTCCATATACAGAAGATACGGAGCAGATACAGGCGGCAGAAGCTACATGTGATATATGGGGGGGGGGGGGGTAATACATAACATATGAACCTCCACATACAGAAGATACGCAGCAGATACAGGCGTCAGAAGCTACATGTGATATATTGGGAGGGGGGGTAATACATAACATATGAACCTCCATATACAGAAGATACGCAGCAGATACAGGCGTCAGAAGCTACATGTGATATATGGGGAGGGGTAATACATAACATATGAACCTCCATATACTGAAGATACGCAGCAGATACAGGCGGCAGAAGCTACATGTGATATATGGGGGGTAATACATAACATATGAACCTCCACATACAGAAGATACGCAGCAGATACAGGCGGCAGAAGCTACATGTGATATATGGGGGGTAATACATAACATATGAACCTCCACATACAGAAGATACGCAGCAGATACAGGCGGCAGAAGCTACATGTGATATATGGGGGGGCGGGTAATACATAACATATGAACCTCCACATACAGAAGATACGCAGCAGATACAGGCGGCAGAAGCTACATGTGATATATGGGGGGGGGGTAATACATAACATATGAACCTCCACATACAGAAGATACGCAGCAGATACAGGCGGCAGAAGCTACATGTGATATATGGGGGGGGTAATACATAACATATGAACCTCCACATACAGAAGATACACAGCAGATACAGGCGGCAGAAGCTACATGTGATATATGGGGGGGGTAATATATAACATATGAACCTCCGTATACTGAAGATACGCAGCAGATACAGGCGGCAGAAGCTACATGTGATATATGGGGGGGGGGGGGTAATACATAACATATGAACCTCCGTTTACTGAAGATACGCAGCAGATACAGGCGGCAGAAGCTACATGTGATATATGGGGGGGGGGGTAATACATAACATATGAACCTCCACATACAGAAGATACACAGCAGATACAGGCGGCAGAAGCTACATGTGATATATGGGGGGGGGGTAATATATAACATATGAACCTCCATATACTGAAGATACGCAGCAAATACAGGCGGCAGAAGCTACATGTGATATATGGGGGGGGGTAATACATAACATATGAACCTCCACATACAGAAGATACGCAGCAGATACAGGCGGCAGAAGCTACATGTGATATATGGGGGGGGTAATACATAACATATGAACCTCCACATACAGAAGATACACAGCAGATACAGGCGGCAGAAGCTACATGTGATATATGGGGGGGGTAATATATAACATATGAACCTCCGTATACTGAAGATACGCAGCAGATACAGGCGGCAGAAGCTACATGTAATATATGGGGGGGGGTAATACATAACATATGAACCTCCGTTTACTGAAGATACGCAGCAGATACAGGCGGCAGAAGCTACATGTGATATATGGGGGGGGGGGTAATACATAACATATGAACCTCCACATACAGAAGATACACAGCAGATACAGGCGGCAGAAGCTACATGTGATATATGGGGGGGGGGGTAATATATAACATATGAACCTCCATATACTGAAGATACGCAGCAAATACAGGCGGCAGAAGCTACATGTCATATATGGGGGGGGGGGTAATACATAACATATGAACCTCCACATACAGAAGATACACAGCAGATACAGGCGGCAGAAGCTACATGTGATATATGGGGGGGGATAATACATAACATGAACTCCATATACAGAAGATACACAGCAGATACAGGCGGCAGAAGCTACATGTGATATATGGGGGGGTAATACATAACATATGAACCTCCATATACAGAAGATACGCAGCAGATACAGGCGTCAGAAGCTACATGTGATATATGGGGGGGGGGGTAATACATAACATATGAACCTCCACATACAGAAGATACACAGCAGATACAGGCAGGAGAAGCTACATGTGATATATGGGGTGGTGTAATACATAACATATGAACCTCCTCATACAGAAGATACGCAGCAGATACAGGCGGCAGAAGCTACATGTGATATATGGGGGGGGGTAATACATAACATATGAACCTCCACATACAGAAGATACGCAGCAGATACAGGCGGCAGAAGCTACATGTGATATATGGGGGGGTAATACATAACATGAACCTCCATATACAGAAGATACGCAGCAGATACAGGCGGCAGAATTACATGTGATATATGGGGGGGTAATACATAACATATGAACCTCCACATACAGAAGATACGCAGCAGATACAGGCGTCAGAAGCTACATGTGATATATGGGGGGGGGTAATACATAACATATGAACCTCCACATACAGAAGATACGAAGCAGATACAGGCGGCAGAAGCTACATGTGATATATGGGGGGGGGTAATACATAACATATGAACCTCCACATACAGAAGATACGCAGCAGATACAGGCGGCAGAAGCTACATGTGATATATGGGGGGGGGTAATACATAACATATGAACCTCCATATACTGAAGATACGCAGCAGATAAAGGCGGCAGAAGCTACATGTGATATATGGGGGGGTAATACATAACATGAACCTCCACATACAGAAGATACGCAGCAGATACAGGCGGCAGAAGCTACATGTGATATATGGGGGGGTAATACATAACATGAACCTCAATATACAGAAGATACGCAGCAGATACAGGCGGCAGAATTACATGTGATATATGGGGGGGTAATAAATAACATATGAACCTCCACATACAGAAGATACGCAGCAGATACAGGGGGCAGAAGCTACATGTGATATATGGGGGGGGGTAATACATAACATATGAACCTCCACATACAGAAGATACACAGCAGATACAGGCGGCAGAAGCTACATGTGATATATGGGGGGGGTAATACATAACATGAACTCCATATACAGAAGATACGCAGCAGATACAGGCGGCAGAAGCTACATGTGATATATGGGGGGGTAATACATAACATATGAACCTCCATATACTGAAGATACGCAGCAGATACAGGCGGCAGAAGCTACATGTGATATATGGGGGGGGGTAATACATAACATATGAACCTCCACATACAGAAGATACGCAGCAGATACAGGCGGCAGAAGCTACATGTGATATATGGGGGGAGGGTAATACATAACATATGAACCTCCACATACAGAAGATACGCAGCAGATACAGGCGGCAGAAGCTACTTGTGATATATGGGGGGGGGGGGTAATACATAACATGAACCTCCACATACAGAAGATACGCAGCAGATACAGGCGGCAGAAGCTACATGTGATATATGGGGGGGGTAATACATAACATATGAACCTCCATATACAGAAGATACGCAGCAGATACAGGCGTCAGAAGCTACATGTGATATATGGGGGGGTAATACATAACATGAACCTCCGTATACAGAAGATACGCAGCAGATACAGGCGTCAGAAGCTACATGTGATATATGGGGGGGGGGGGTAATACATAACATATGAACCTCCACATACAGAAGATACGAAGGAGATACAGGCGTCAGAAGATACATGTGATATATGGGGGGGTAATACATAACATATGAACCTCCACATACAGAAGATACGCAGCAGATACAGGCGGCAGAAGCTACATGTGATATATGGGGGGTAATACATAACATATGAACCTCCATATACAGAAGATACGCAGCAGATACAGGCGGCAGAAGCTACATGTGATATATGGGGGGGGGGTAATACATAACATATGAACCTCAACATACAGAAGATACGCAGCAGATACAGGCGGCAGAAGCTACATGTGATATATGGGGGGGGGTAATACATAACATATGAACCTCCACATACAGAAGATACGAAGCAGGTACAGGCGGCAGAAGCTACATGTGATATATGGGGGGGGGGGTAATATATAACATATGAATCTCCACATACAGAAGATACGAAGGAGATACAGGCGTCAGAAGATACATGTGATATATGGGGGGGTAATACATAACATATGAACCTCCACATACAGAAGATAAGCAGCAGATACAGGCGGCAGAAGCTACATGTGATATATGGGGGGTAATACATAACATATGAACCTCAACATACAGAAGATACGCAGCAGATACAGGCGGCAGAAGCTACATGTGATATATGGGGGGGGGGTAATACATAACATATGAACCTCCACATACAGAAGATACGCAGCAGATACAGGCGGCAGAAGCTACATGTGATATATGGGGGGGGGTAATACATAACATATGAACCTCCACATACAGAAGATACGCAGCAGATACAGGCGGCAGAAGCTACATGTGATATATGGGGGGGGGGGGGTAATACATAACATATGAACCTCCGTATACTGAAGATACGCAGCAGATACAGGCGGCAGAAGCTACATGTGATATATGGGGGGGGGGGGGGTAATACATAACATATGAACCTCCACATACAGAAGATACACAGCAGATACAGGCGGCAGAAGCTACATGTGATATATGGGGGCGGGGTAATATATAACATATGAACCTCCATATACTGAAGATACGCAGCAAATACAGGCGGCAGAAGCTACATGTCATATATGGGGGGGGTAATACATAACATATGAACCTCCACATACAGAAGATACACAGCAGATACAGGCGGCAGAAGCTACATGTGATATATGGGGGGGGGTAATATATAACATATGAACCTCCACATACAGAAGATACGCAGCAGATACAGGCGGCAGAAGCTACATGTGATATATGGGGGGGGGGGTAATATATAACATATGAACCTCCATATACAGAAGATACGCAGCAGATACAGGCGGCAGAAGATACATGTGATATATGGGGGGGGGTAATACATAACATGAACTCCATATACAGAAGATACACAGCAGATACAGGCGGCAGAAGCTACATGTGATATATGGGGGGGTAATACATAACATATGAACCTCCATATACAGAAGATACGCAGCAGATACAGGCGTCAGAAGCTACATGTGATATATGGGGGGTGTAATACATAACATATGAACCTCCACATACAGAAGATACGCAGCAGATACAGGCGGCAGAAGCTACATGTGATATATGGGGGGAGGGGGTAATACATAACATATGAACCTCCACATACAGAAGATACGCAGCAGATACAGGCGGCAGAAGCTACATGTGATATATGGGGGGGTAATACATAACATATGAACCTCCACATACAGAAGATACGCAGCAGATACAGGCGGCAGAAGCTACATGTGATATATGGGGGGGGGGTAATACATAACATATGAACCTCCATATACAGAAGATACGCAGCACATACAGGCGGCAGAAGCTACATGTGTTATATGGGGGGGTAATACATAACATATGAACCTCCACATACAGAAGATACGCAGCAGATACAGGCGGCAGAAGCTACATGTGATATAAGGGGGGAGGTAATATATAACATATGAACCTCCATATACAGAAGATACGCAGCAGATACAGGGGGCAGAAGCTACATGTGATATATGGGGGGGGTAATACATAACATATGAACCTCCACATACAGAAGATACGCAGCAGATACAGGCGTCAGAATTACATGTGATATATGGGGGGGGGGTAATACATAACAGATGAACCTCCATATACAGAAGATACGCAGCAGATACAGGCGGCAGAAGCTACATGTGACATATGGGGGGGGGGTAATACATAACATATGAACCTCCACATACAGAAGATACGCAGCAGATACAGGCGGCAGAGGCTACATGTGACATATGGGGGGGGGTAATACATAACATATGAACCTCCACATACAGAAGATACGCAGCAGATACAGGCGTCAGAAGCTACATGTGATATATTGGGAGGGGGGTAATACATAACATATGAACCTCCATATACTGAAGATACGCAGCAGATACAGGCGGCAGAAGCTACATGTGATATATGGGGGGTAATACATAACATATGAACCTCCACATACAGAAGATACGCAGCAGATACAGGCGGCAGAAGCTACATGTGATATATGGGGGGGGGTAATACATAACATATGAACCTCCACATACAGAAGATACGCAGCAGATACAGGCGGCAGAAGCTACATGTGATATATGGGGGGGGGGTAATACATAACATATGAACCTCCACATACAGAAGATACGCAGCAGATACAGGCGGCAGAAGCTACATGTGATATATGGGGGGGGGGGTAATACATAACATATGAACCTCCACATACAGAAGATACACAGCAGATACAGGCGGCAGAAGCTACATGTG
The DNA here is from genome assembly GCF_050947455.1 of Rhinoderma darwinii. Taxonomy (NCBI): domain Eukaryota; kingdom Metazoa; phylum Chordata; class Amphibia; order Anura; family Rhinodermatidae; genus Rhinoderma; species Rhinoderma darwinii. Next base: position 75,313 of record NW_027464213.1, on the reverse strand, counting down.
ATATATGGGGGGGGTAATATATAACATATGAACCTCCGTATACTGAAGATACGCAGCAGATACAGGCGGCAGAAGCTACATGTGATATATGGGGGGGGGTAATACATAACATATGAACCTCCGTATACTGAAGATACGCAGCAGATACAGGCGGCAGAAGCTACATGTGATATATGGGGGGGGTGTAATACATAACATATGAACCTCCACATACAGAAGATACACAGCAGATACAGGCGGCAGAAGCTGCATGTGATATATGGGGGGGGGGGGTAATATATAACATATGAACCTCCATATACTGAAGATACGCAGCAAATACAGGCGGCAGAAGCTACATGTCATATATGGGGGGGGGGGGTAATACATAACATATGAACCTCCACATACAGAAGATACACAGCAGATACAGGCGGCAGAAGCTACATGTGTGATATATGGGGGGGGGGAATACATAATATATGAACCTCCATATACTGAAGATACGCAGCAGATACAGGCGGCAGAAGCTACATGTCATATATGGGGGGGGGGGGTAATACATAACATATGAACCTCCATATACTGAAGATACGCAGCAGATACAGGCGGCAGAAGCTACATGTGATATATGGGGGGGGGTAATACATAACATGAACTCCATATACAGAAGATACACAGCAGATACAGGCGGCAGAAGCTACATGTGATATATGGGGGGGTAATACATAACATATGAACCTCCATATACAGAAGATACGCAGCAGATACAGGCGTCAGAAGCTACATGTGTTATATGGGGGGGTAATACATAACATATGAACCTCCACATACAGAAGATACGCAGCAGATACAGGCGGCAGAAGCTACATGTGATATAAGGGGGGGAGGTAATATATAACATATGAACCTCCATATACAGAAGATACGCAGCAGATACAGGGGGCAGAAGCTACATGTGATATATGGGGGGGGGGTAATACATAACATATGAACCTCCACATACAGAAGATACGCAGCAGATACAGGCGTCAGAATTACATGTGATATATGGGGGGGGGGGTAATACATAACAGATGAACCTCCATATACAGAAGATACGCAGCAGATACAGGCGGCAGAAGCTACATGTGACATATGGGGGGGGGTAATACATAACATATGAACCTCCACATACAGAAGATACGCAGCAGATACAGGCGGCAGAGGCTACATGTGACATATGGGGGGGGGGTAATACATAACATATGAACCTCCACATACAGAAGATACGCAGCAGATACAGGCGTCAGAAGCTACATGTGATATATTGGGAGGGGGGTAATACATAACATATGAACCTCCATATACTGAAGATACGCAGCAGATACAGGCGGCAGAAGCTACATGTGATATATGGGGGGTAATACATAACATATGAACCTCCACATACAGAAGATACGCAGCAGATACAGGCGGCAGAAGCTACATGTGATATATGGGGGGGGTAATACATAACATATGAACCTCCACATACAGAAGATACGCAGCAGATACAGGCGGCAGAAGCTACATGTGATATATGGGGGGGGGGTAATACATAACATATGAACCTCCACATACAGAAGATACGCAGCAGATACAGGCGGCAGAAGCTACATGTGATATATGGGGGGGGGGTAATACATAACATATGAACCTCCACATACAGAAGATACACAGCAGATACAGGCGGCAGAAGCTACATGTGATATATGGGGGGGGTAATATATAACATATGAACCTCCGTATACTGAAGATACGCAGCAGATACACGCGGCAGAAGCTACATGTGATATATGGGGGGGGGTAATACATAACATATGAACCTCCGTAAACTGAAGATACGCAGCAGATACAGGCGGCAGAAGCTACATGTGATATATGGGGGGGGTGTAATACATAACATATGAACCTCCACATACAGAAGATACACAGCAGATACAGGCGGCAGAAGCTGCATATGATATATGGGGGGGGGGGGGGTAATATATAACATATGAACCTCCATATACTGAAGATACGCAGCAAATACAGGCGGCAGAAGCTACATGTCATATATGGGGGGGGGGGTAATACATAACATATGAACCTCCACATACAGAAGATACACAGCAGATACAGGCGGCAGAAGCTACATGTGATATATGGGGGGGGGGGAATACATAATATATGAACCTCCATATACTGAAGATACGCAGCAGATACAGGCGGCAGAAGCTACATGTCATATATGGGGGGGGGGGTAATACATAACATATGAACCTCCATATACTGAAGATACGCAGCAGATACAGGCGGCAGAAGCTACATGTGATATATGGGGGGGGGTAATACATAACATGAACTCCATATACAGAAGATACACAGCAGATACAGGCGGCAGAAGCTACATGTGATATATGGGGGGGGTAATACATAACATATGAACCTCCATATACAGAAGATACGCAGCAGATACAGGCGTCAGAAGCTACATGTGATATATGGGGGGGTAATACATAACATATGAACCTCCATATACAGAAGATACGCAGCAGATACAGGCGTCAGAAGCTACATGTGATATATGGGGGGGGGGGTAATACATAACATATGAACCTCCACATACAGAAGATACACAGCAGATACAGGCGGCAGAAGCTACATGTGATATATGGGGGGTAATACATAACATATGAACCTCCACATACAGAAGATACACAGCAGATACAGGCAGGAGAAGCTACATGTGATATATGGGGGGGGGTAATACATAACATATGAACCTCCATATACAGAAGATATGCAGCAGATACAGGCGTCAGAAGCTACATGTGATATATGGGGGGGGGGTAATACATAACATATGAACCTCCACATACAGAAGATATGCAGCAGATACAGGCGGCAGAAGCTACATGTGATATATGGGGGGGGGCGGTAATACATAACATATGAACCTCCATATACTGAAGATACGCAGCAGATACAGGCGGCAGAAGCTACATGTGATATATGGGGGGTAATACATAACATATGAACCTCCACATACAGAAGATACACAGCAGATACAGGCGGCAGAAGCTACATGTGATATATGGGGGGGGGTGATACATAACATATGAACCTCCATATACTGAAGATATGCAGCAGATACAGGCGGCAGAAGCTACATGTGATATATGGGGGGGGGATAATACATAACATATGAACCTCCATATACAGAAGATACGCAGCAGATACAGGGGGCAGAAGCTACATGTGATATATGGGGGGTAATACATAACATATGAACCTCCATATACAGAAGATACGCAGCAGATACAGGCGTCAGAAGCTACATGTGATATATGGGGGGGGGGTAATACATAACGTATGAACCTCCACATACAGCAGATACGCAGCAGATACAGGCGGCAGAATTACATGTGATATATGGGGGGGGGGTAATACATAACATATGAACCTCCATATACTGAAGATACGCAGCAGATACAGGCGGCAGAAGCTACATGTGATATATGGGGGGGGGGGGTAATACATAACATATGAACCTCCACATACAGAAGATACACAGCAGATACAGGCGGCTGAAGCTACATGTGATATATGGGGGGGGTAATACATAACATATGAACCTCCATATACAGAAGATACGCAGCAGATACAGGCGGCAGAAGCTACATGTGATATATGGGGGGGGGGGGTAATACATAACATGAACTCCACATACAGAAGATACGCAGCAGATACAGGCGGCAGAAGCTACATGTGATATATGGGGGGGTAATACATAACATATGAACCTCCATATACAGAAGATACGCAGCAGATACAGGGGGCAGAAGCTACATGTGATATATGGGGGGGTGGGGTAATACATAACATATGAACCTCCACATACAGAAGATACACAGCAGATACAGGGGGTCAGAAGCTACATGTGATATATGGGGGGGGGGGTAATACATAACATATGAATCTCCATATACCGAAGATACGCAGCAGATACAGGCGGCAGAAGCTACATGTGATATATGGGGGGGTAATACATAACATATGAACCTCCATATACAGAAGATACGCAGCAGATACAGGGGGCAGAAGCTACATGTGATATATGGGGGGGGGGGTAATACATAACATATGAACCTCCACATACAGAAGATACACAGCAGATACAGGGGTCAGAAGCTACATGTGATATATGGGGGGGGGGTAATACATAATATATGAATCTCCATATACCGAAGATACGCAGCAGATACATGCGGCAGAAGCTACATGTGATATATGGGGGGGTAATACATAACATATGAACCTCCACATACAGAAGATACGCAGCAGATACAGGCGGCAGAAGCTACATGTGATATATGGGGGGGTAATACATAACATATGAACCTCCATATACAGAAGATACGCAGCAGATACAGGCGTCAGAAGCTACATGTGATATATTGGGGGAGGGTAATACATAACATGAACTCCATATACAGAAGATACACAGCAGATACAGGCGGCAGAAGCTACATGTGATATATGGGGGGGGTAATACATAACATATGAACCTCCACATACAGAAGATACGCAGCAGATACAGGCGGCAGAAGCTACATGTGATATATGGGGGGGTAATACATAACATATGAACCTCCATATACAGAAGATACGCAGCAGATACAGGCGTCAGAAGCTACATGTGATATATGGGGGGGGTAATACATAACATGAACTCCATATACAGAAGATACACAGCAGATACAGGCGGCAGAAGCTACATGTGATATATGGGGGGGGGTAATACATAACATATGAACCTCCATATACTGAAGATACGCAGCAGATACAGGCGGCAGAAGCTACATGTGATATATGGGGGGGGGGGTAATACATAACATGAACTCCATATACAGAAGATACGCAGCAGATACAGGTGGCAGAAGCTACATGTGATATATGGGGGGGGTAATACATAACATATGAACCTCCATATACAGAAGATACGCAGCAGATACAGGCGGCAGAAGATACATGTGATATATGGGGGGGGGGGGTAATACATAACATATGAACCTCCATATACAGAAGATACGGAGCAGATACAGGCGGCAGAAGCTACATGTGATATATGGGGGGGGGTAATACATAACATATGAACCTCCACATACAGCAGATACGCAGCAGATACAGGCGGCAGAATTACATGTGATATATGGGGGGGGGTAATACATAACATATGAACCTCCACATACAGAAGATACGCAGCAGATACAGGCGGCAGAAGCTACATGTGATATATGGGGGGGGGGGGTAATACATAAAATATGAACCTCCATATACAGAAGATACGCAGCAGATACAGGCGGCAGAAGCTACATGTGATATATGGGGGGGGGGTAATACGTAACATGAACTCCACATTAAGAAGATACACAGCAGATACAGGCGGCAGAAGCTACATGTGATATATGGGGGGGGGGGGGGTAATACATAACATATGAACCTCCACATACAGAAGATACACAGCAGATACAGGCGGCAGAAGCTACATGTGATATATGGGGGGGGGGGGTAATACATAACATATGAACCTCCATATACAGAAGATACGCAGCAGATACAGGCGGCAGAAGCTACATGTGATATATTGGGGGGGGTAATACGTAACATGAACTCCACATACAGAAGATACGCAGCAGATACAGGCGGCAGAAGCTACATGTGATATATGGGGGGGGTAATACATAACATATGAACCTCCATATACAGAAGATACGCAGCAGATACAGGTGGCAGAATCTACATGTGATATATGGGGGGGGGGTAATACATAACATATGAACCTCCACATACAGAAGATACACAGCAGATACAGGGGTCAGAAGCTACATGTGATATATGGGGGGGGGTAATACATAACATATGAACCTCCATATACAGAAGATACGCAGCAGATACAGGCGGCAGAAGCTACATGTGATATATGGGGGGGGGGGTAATACATAACATATGAACCTCCATATACTGAAGATACGCAGCAGATACAGGCGTCAGAAGCTACACGTGATATATGGGGGGGGGGTAATACATAACATATGAACCTCCATATACAGAAGATACGCAGCAGATACAGGCGTCAGAAGCTACATGTGATATATGGGGGGGGGGTAATACATAACATATGAACCTCCACATACAGAAGATACGCAGCAGATACAGGCGGCTGAAGCTACATGTGATATATGGGGGGGGGTAATACATAACATATGAACCTCCACATACAGAAGATACGAAGCAGATACAGGCGTCAGAAGCTACATATGATATATGGGGGGGGTAATACATAACATGAACCTCCACATACAGAAGATACGCAGCAGATACAGGCGGCAGAAGCTACATGTGATATATGGGGGGGGGTAATACATAACATATGAACCTCCACATACAGAAGATACGCAGCAGATACAGGCGGCAGAAGCTACATGTGATATATGGGGGAGTAATACATAACATATGAACCTCCATATACAGAAGATATGCAGCAGATACAGGCGGCAGAAGCTACATGTGATATATGGGGGGGTAATACATAACATATGAACCTCCACATACAGAAGATATGCAGCAGATACAGGCGGCAGAAGCTACATGTGATATATGGGGGGGTAATACATAACATATGAACCTCCATATACAGCAGATACGCAGCAGATACAGGCGGCAGAAGCTACATGTGATATATGGGGGAGTAATACATAACATATGAACCTCCACATACAGAAGATATGCAGCAGATACAGGCGGCAGAAGCTACATGTGATATATGGGGGGGTAATACATAACATATGAACCTCCATATACAGCAGATACGCAGCAGATACAGGCGGCAGAAGCTACATGTGATATATGGGAGGGTAATACATAACATATGAACCTCCACATACAGAAGATAAACAGCAGATAGAGGCGGCAGAAGCTACATGTGATATATGGGGAGGTGGGGTAATACATAACATATGAACCTCCACATACAGAAGATACGCAGCAGATACAGGCGTCAGAAGCTACATGTGATATATGGGGAGGGGGGGTAATACATAACATATGAACCTCCATATACTGAAGATACGCAGCAGATACAGGCGGCAGAAGCTACATGTGATATATGGGGGGGGGGTAATACATAACATATGAACCTCCATATACTGAAGATACACAGCAGATACAGGGGGCAGAAGCTACATGTGATATATGGGGGGAGGGGGTAATACATAACATATGAACCTCCATATACAGAAGATACGCAGCAGATACAGGCGTCAGAAGCTACATGTGATATATGGGGGGGGGTAATACATAACATATGAACCTCCACATACAGAAGATACGCAGCAGATACAGGCGGCAGAAGCTACATGTGATATATGGGGGGGGTAATACATAACATATGAACCTCCACATACAGAAGATATGCAGCAGATACAGACGGCAAAAGCTACATGTGATATATGGGGGGGGGTAATACATAACATATGAACCTCCACATACAGAAGATACGCAGCAGATACAGGCGGCAGAAGCTACATGTGATATATGGGGGAGTAATACATAACATATGAACCTCCATATACAGAAGATATGCAGCAGATACAGGCGGCAGAAGCTACATGTGATATATGGGGGGGTAATACATAACATATGAACCTCCACATACAGAAGATACGCAGCAGATACAGGCGGCAGAAGCTACATGTGATATATGGGGGGGTAATACATAACATATGAACCTCCATATACAGCAGATACGCAGCAGATACAGGCGGCAGAAGCTACATGTGATATATGGGGGAGTAATACATAACATATGAACCTCCACATACAGAAGATATGCAGCAGATACAGGCGGCAGAAGCTACATGTGATATATGGGGGGGTAATACATAACATATGAACCTCCATATACAGCAGATACGCAGCAGATACAGGCGGCAGAAGCTACATGTGATATATGGGAGGGTAATACATAACATATGAACCTCCACATACAGAAGATAAACAGCAGATACAGGCGGCAGAAGCTACATGTGATATATGGGGAGGTGGGGTAATACATAACATATGAACCTCCACATACAGAAGATACGCAGCAGATACAGGCGTCAGAAGCTACATGTGATATATGGGGAGGGGGGGTAATACATAACATATGAACCTCCATATACTGAAGATACGCAGCAGATACAGGCGGCAGAAGCTACATGTGATATATGGGGGGGGGGTAATACATAACATATGAACCTCCATATACTGAAGATACACAGCAGATACAGGGGGCAGAAGCTACATGTGATATATGGGGGGGGGTAATACATAACATATGAACCTCCATATACAGAAGATACGTAGCAGATACAGGCGGCAGAAGCTACATGTGATATATGGGGGGTAATACATAACATATGAACCTCCATATACTGAAGATACGCAGCAGATACAGGCGGCAGAAGCTACATGTCATATATGGGGGGGGTAATACATAACATGAACTCCATATACAGAAGATACACAGCAGATACAGGCGGCAGAAGCTACATGTGATATATGGGGGGTAATACATAACATATGAACCTCCATATACAGAAGATACGCAGCAGATACAGGCGGCAGAAGCTACATGTGATATATGGGGGGGGGGTAATACATAACATATGAACCTCCATATACAGAAGATACGCAGCAGATACAGGGGTCAGAAGCTACATGTGATATATGGGGGTGGGGGGTAATACATAACATATGAACCTCCACATACAGAAGATACGCAGCAGATACAGGCAGCAGAAGCTACATGTGATATATGGGGGGGGGTAATACATAACATATGAACCTCCACATACAGAAGATACGCAGCAGATACAGGCGGCAGAAGCTACATGTGATATATGGGGGGTAATACATAACATATGAACCTCCATATACTGAAGATACACAGCAGATACAGGCGGCAGAAGCTACATGTGATATATGGGGGGGTAATACATAACATATGAACCTCGACATACAGAAGATACGCAGCAGATACAGGCGGCAGAAGCTACATGTGATATATGGGGGGGGGGGTAATACATAACATATGAACCTCCATATACAGAAGATACGCAGCAGATACAGGCGGCAGAAGCTACATGTGATATATGGGGGGGGGGGTAATACATAACATATGAACCTCCACATACAGAAGATACACAGCAGATACAGGCGGCAGACTCTACGTGTGATATATGGGGGGGGTTAATACATAACATATGAACCTCCATATACAGAAGATACGCAGCAGAAGCTACATGTGATATATGGGGGGGGGTAATACATAACATATGAACCTCCATATACAGAAGATACGCAGCAGATACAGGCGTCAGAAGCTACATGTGATATATGGGGAGGGGGGGGTAATACATAACATATGAACCTCCACATACAGAAGATACGCAGCAGATACAGGGGGCAGAAGCTACATGTGATATATGGGGGGGGTAATACATAACATATGAACCTCCATATACTGAAGATACGCAGCAGATACAGGCGGCAGAAGCTACATGTGATATATGGGGGGGGGTAATACATAACATATGAACCTCCACATACAGCATATACGCAGCAGATACAGGCGGCAGAAGCTACATGTTATATACGGGGGGGGGTAATACATAACATATGAACCTCCACATACAGAAGATACGCAGCAGATATAGGCGGCAGAAGCTACATGTAATATATGGGGGGGTAATACATAACATATGAACCTCCACATACAGAAGATACGCAGCAGATACAGGCGGCAGAAGCTACATGTTATATACGGGGGGGGGTAATACATAACATATGAACCTCCATATACAGAAGATACGCAGCAGATACAGGCGGCAGAAGCTACATGTGATATATGGGGGGGGGTAATACATAACATATGAACCTCCATATACAGAAGATACACAGCAGATACAGGCGGCAGAAGCTACATGTGATATATGGGGGGGTAATACATAACATATGAACCTCCGTATACTGAAGATACGCAGCAGATACAGGCGGCAGAAGCTACATGTGATATATGGGGGGGGGGGTAATACATAACATATGAACCTCCACATACAGAAGATACACAGCAGATACAGGCGGCAGAAGCTACATGTGATATATGGGGGGGGTAATACAGAACATATGAACCTCCACATACAGAAGATACGCAGCAGATACAGGCGGCAGAAGCTACATGTGATATATGGGGGGGGGGTAATACATAACATATGAACCTCCACATACAGAAGATACACAGCAGATACAGGCGGCAGAAGCTACATGTGATATATGGGGGGGGGTAATATATAACATATGAACCTCCATATACTGAAGATATGCAGCAGATACAGGCGGCAGAAGCTACATGTCATATATGGGGGGGTAATACATAACATATGAACCTCCACATACAGAAGATACGCAGCAGATACAGGCGGCAGAAGCTACATGTGATATATGGGGGGGTAATACATAACATATGAACCTCCATATACAGAAGATACGCAGCAGATACAGGGGTCAGAAGCTACATGTGATATATGGGGGGGGGGGGTAATACATAACATATGAACCTCCACATACAGAAGATACACAGCAGATACAGGCGGCAGAAGCTACATGTGATATATGGGGGGGTAATACATAACATATGAACCTCCATATACAGAAGATACGCAGCAGATACAGGCGTCAGAAGCTACATGTGATATATGGGGGGGGGGTAATACATAACATATGAACCTCCACATACAGAAGATACACAGCAGATACAGGCGGCAGAAGCTACATGTGATATATGGGGGGTAATACATAACATATGAACCTCCACATACAGAAGATACACAGCAGATACAGGCGGCAGAAGCTACATGTGATATATGGGGGGGTAATATATAACATATGAACCTCCATATACTGAAGATACGCAGCATATACAGGCGGCAGAAGCTACATGTCATATATGGGGGGGGTAATACATAACATATGAACCTCCACATACAGAAGATACGCAGCAGATACAGGCGGCAGAAGCTACATGTGATATATGGGGGGTAATACATAACATATGAACCTCCACATACAGAAGATACGCAGCAGATACAGGCGGCAGAAGCTACATGTGATATATGGGGGGGGGGTAATACATAACATATGAACCTCCACATACAGAAGATATGCAGAAGATACAGGCGGCAGAAGCTACATGTGATATATGGGGGGGGGGTAATACATAACATATGAACCTCCATATATAGAAGATACGCAGCAGATACAGGCGTCAGAAGCTACATGTGATATATGGGGGGGGGTAATACATAACATATGAACCTCCATATACAGAAGATACGCAGCAGATACAGGCAGCAGAAGCAACATGTGATATATGGGGGGGTAATACATAACATATGAACCTCCACATACAGAAGATACGCAGCAGATACAGGCGGCAGAAGCTACATGTGATATATGGGGGGGGTAATACATAACATATGAACCTCCATATACAGAAGATACGCAGCAGATACAGGCGTCAGAAGCTACATGTGATATATGGGGGGGGGTAATACATAACATATGAACCTCCACATACAGAAGATACACAGCAGATACAGGCGGCAGAAGCTACATGTGATATATGGGGGGTAATACATAACATATGAACCTCCACATACAGAAGATATGCAGCAGATACAGGCGGCAGAAGCTACATGTGATATATGGGGAGGGGTAATACATAACATATGAACCTCCATATACAGAAGATATGCAGCAGATACAGGCGTCAGAAGCTACATGTGATATATGGGGGGGGGTAATACATAACATATGAAACTCCACATACAGAAGATACGCAGCAGATACAGGCGGCAGAAGCTACATGTGATATATGGGGGGGGTAATACATAACATATGAACCTCCACATACAGAAGATATGCAGAAGATACAGGCGGCAGAAGCTACATGTGATATATGGGGGGGGGGGGGTAATACATAACATATGAACCTCCATATATAGAAGATACGCAGCAGATACAGGCGTCAGAAGCTACATGTGATATATGGGGGGGGGGGTAATACATAACATATGAACCTCCATATACAGAAGATACGCAGCAGATACAGGCGGCAGAAGCTACATGTGATATATGGGGGGGGGGTAATATATAACATATGAATCTCCACATACAGAAGATACGCAGCAGATACAGGCGGCAGAAGCTACATGTGATATATGGGGGGGGGGGTAATACATAACATATGAACCTCCATATACAGAAGATACGCAGCAGATACAGGCGGCAGAAGCTACATGTGATATATGGGGGGGGGGGTAATACATAACATATGAACCTCCACATACAGAAGATACACAGCAGATACAGGCGGCAGAAGCTACATGTGATATATGGGGGGTAATACATAACATATGAACCTCCACATACAGAAGATACGCAGCAGATACAGGCGGCAGAAGCTACATGTGATATATGGGGGGGGTAATACATAACATATGAACCTCCACATACAGAAGATATGCAGAAGATACAGGCGGCAGAAGCTACATGTGATATATGGGGGGGGGGTAATACATAACATATGAACCTCCACATACAGAAGATACACAGCAGATACAGGCGGCAGAAGCTACATGTGATATATGGGGGGGGGGGTAATACATAACATATGAACCTCCACATACAGAAGATATGCAGAAGATACAGGCGGCAGAAGCTACATGTGATATATGGGGGGGGGGTAATACATAACATATGAACCTCCATATACAGAAGATACGCAGCAGATACAGGCGGCAGAAGCTACATGTGATATATGGGGGGGGGGTAATACATAACATATGAACCTCCACATACAGAAGATACACAGCAGATACAGGCGGCAGAAGCTACATGTGATATATGGGGGGGGGGTAATACATAACATATGAACCTCCATATATAGAAGATACGCAGCAGATACAGGCGTCAGAAGCTACATGTGATATATGGGGGGGGGTAATACATAACATATGAACCTCCATATACAGAAGATACGCAGCAGATACAGGCGGCAGAAGCTACATGTGATATATGGGGGGGTAATACATAACATAATATTATAGGGTGATATCTTCTCTGTATATTATAGGGTGATATCTTCTCTGTATATTATAGGGTGATATCTCCTGTATATTATAGGGTGATATCTCCTCTGTATATTATAGGGTGATATCTTCTGTATATTATAGGGTGATATCCTCTGTATATTATAAGGTGATATCTTCTCTGTATATTATAGGGTGATATCCTCTGTATATTATAGGGTGATATTCTCTGTATATTATAGGGTGATCTCTTCTCTGTATATTATAGGGTGATATCTTCTGTATATTATAGGGTGATATCTTCTGTATATTATAGGGTGATCTCTTCTGTATATTATAGGGTGATCTCCTCTCTGTATATTATAGGGTGATATCTTCTGTATATTATAGGGTGATATCTTCTCTGTATATTATAGGGTGATATCTTCTGTATATTATAGGGTGATATCTTCTCTGTATATTATAGGGTGATATCTTCTGTATATTATAGGGTGATATCCTCTGTATAGTATAGGGTGATATCTTCTCTGTATATTATAGGGTGATATCTTCTCTGTATATTATAGGGTGAGATCCTCTGTACATTATAGGGTGATATCTTCTGTATATTATAGGGTGATATCTTCTCTGTATATTATAGGGTGATATCTTCTGTATATTATAGGGTGATATCCTCTGTATAGTATAGGGTGATATCTTCTCTGTATATTATAGGGTGATATCTTCTCTGTATATTATAGGGTGAGATCCTCTGTACATTATAGGGTGATATCTTCTGTATATTATAGGGTGATCTCTTCTCTGTATATTATAGGGTGATATCTTCTGTATATTATAGGGTGATATCCTCTGTTTATTATAGGGTGATATCTTCTCTGTATATTATAGGGTGATATCCTCTGTATATTATAGGGTGATATCTCCTGTATATTATAGGGTGATATCCTCTGTATATTATAGGGTGATATCCTCTGTATATTATAGGGTGATATCTTCTCTGTATATTATAGGGTGATATCCTCTGTATATTATAGGGTGATATCTTCTGTATATTATAGGGTGATATTCTCTGTATATTATAAGGTGATATCTTCTCTGTATATTATAGGGTGATATCTCCTGTATATTATAGGGTGATATCCTCTGTATATTATAGGGTGATATCCTCTGTATATTATAGGGTGATATCTTCTCCGTATATTATAGGGTGATATCCTCTGTATATTATAGGGTGATCTCTTCTCTGTATATTATAGGGTGATATCTCTGTATATTATAAGGTGATATCTTCTCTGTATATTATAGGGTGATATCTTCTGTATATTATAGGGTGATATCCTCTGTATATTATAGGGTGATATCTTCTGTATATTATAGGGTGATATCTTCTCTGTATATTATAGGGTGATATCTTCTCTGTATATTATAGCGTGATATCTTCTCTGTATATTATAGGGTGAGATCCTCTGTACATTATAGGGTGATATCTTCTGTATATTATAGGGTGATCTCTTCTCTGTATATTATAGGGTGATATCTTCTGTATATTATAGGGTGATATCCTCTGTATATTATAGGGTGATATCTCCTGTATAATATAGGGTGAGATCCTCTGTATATTATAGGGTGATATCTTCTGTATATTATAGGGTGATATCTTCTCTGCATATTATAGGGTGATATCCTCTGTATATTATAGGGTGATATCTTCTCTGTATATTATAGGGTGATATCCTCTGTATATTATAGGGTGATATCTCCTGTATATTATAGGGTGATATCCTCTGTATATTATAGGGTGATATCTCCTGTATATTATAGGGTGATATCCTCTGTATATTATAGGGTGATATCCTCTGTATATTATAGGGTGATCTCTTCTTTGTATATTATAGGGTGATATCTCCTCTGTATATTATAGGGTGATATCTCCTCTGTATATTATAGGGTGATATCCTCTGTATATTATAGGGTGATATCTTCTGTATATTATAGGGTGATATTCTCTGTATATTATAGGGTGATATCTTCTGTATATTATAGGGTGATATCCTCTGTATATTATAGGGTGATATCTTCTGTATATTATAGGGTGATATCTCCTGTATATTATAGGGTGATATCTTCTGTATATTATAGGGTGATATCTCCTCTGTATATTATAGGGTGATATCCTCTGTATATTATAGGGTGAGATCCTCTGTATATTATAGGGTGATATCTTCTGTATATTATAGGGTGATATCCTCTGTATATTATAGGGTGATATCTTCTCTGTATATTATAGGGTGATATCTTCTGTATATTATAGGGTGATATCTTCTCTGTATATTATAGGGTGATATCTTCTGTATATTATAGGGTGATATTCTCTGTATATTATAGGGTGATATCTCCTCTGTATATTATAGGGTGATATCCTCTGTATATTATAGGGTGATATCTCCTGTATATTATAGGGTGATATCCTCTGTATATTATAGGGTGATATCTCCTGTATATTATAGGGTGATATCTTCTGTATATTATAGGGTGATATCCTCTGTATATTATAGGGTGATATCTTCTGTATATTATAGGGTTAGATCCTCTGTATATTATAGGGTGAGATCCTCTGTACATTATAGGGTGATATCTTCTGTATATTATAGGGTGATATCTTCTCTGTATATTATAGGGTGATATCCTCTGTATATTATAGGGTGAGATCCTCTGTACATTATAGGGTGATATCTTCTGTATATTATAGGGTGATATTCTCTGTATATTATAGGGTGATATCTTCTCTGTATATTATAGGGTTAGATCCTCTGTATATTATAGGGTGAGATCCTCTGTACATTATAGGGTGATATCTTCTGTATATTATAGGGTGATATCTTCTCTGTATATTATAGGGTGATATCCTCTCTGTATATTATAGGGTGATATCCTCTCTGTATATTATAGGGTGATATCCTCTGTATATTATAGGGTGATATCTTCTCTGTATATTATAGGGTGATCTCTTCTCTGTATATTATAGGGTGATATCTTCTGTATATTATAGGGTGATATCCTCTGTATATTATAGGGTGATATCTTCTCTGTATATTATAGGGTGATCTCTTCTCTGTATATTATAGGGTGATATCTTCTCTGTATATTATAGGGTGATATCTCCTCTGTATATTATAGGGTGATATCTTCTCTGTATATTATAGGGTGATATCTTCTGTATATTATAGGGTGATATCTTCTCTGTATATTATAGGGTGATATCTTCTGTATATTATAGGGTGATATCCTCTGTATATTATAGGGTGATATCCTCTGTATATAATAGGGTGATATCTTTTCTGTATATTATAGGGTGATATCTCCTCTGTATATTATAGGGTGATATCCTCTGTATATTATAGGGTGATATCTTCTCTGTATATTATAGGGTGATATCTTCTCTGTATATTATAGGGTGATATCTTCTGTATATTATAGGGTGAGATCTTCTCTGTATATTATAGGGTGATATCCTCTGTATATTATAGGGTGATATCTTCTGTATATTATAGGGTGATATCTTCTGTATATTATAGGGTGATATCTTCTGTATATTATAGGGTGATATCTTCTGTATATTATAGGGTGATATCTTCTGTATATTATAGGGTGATATCTTCTCTGTATATTATAGGGTGATATCTTCTGTATATTATAGGGTGATATCTCCTGTATATTATAGGGTGATATCCTCTGTATATTATAGGGTGATATCTTCTGTATATTATAGGGTGATATCTTCTCTGTATATTATAGGGTGATATCTTCTGTATATTATAGGGTGATATCTCCTGTATATTATAGGGTGATATCTTCTCTGTATATTATAGGGTGATATCCTCTGTATATTATAGGGTGATATCTTCTCTGTATATTATAGGGTGATATCCTCTGTATATTATAGGGTGATATCCTCTGTATATTATAGGGTGATATCTCCTGTATATTATAGGGTGATATCCTCTGTATATTATAGGGTGATATCCTCTGTATATTATAGGGTGATCTCTTCTCTGTATATTATAGGGTGATATCTCCTCTGTATATTATAGGGTGATATCTCCTCTGTATATTATAGGGTGATATACTCTGTATATTATAGGGTGATATCTTCTGTATATTATAGGGTGATATTCTCTGTATATTATAGGGTGATATCTTCTGTATATTATAGGGTGATATCCTCTGTATATTATAGGGTGATATCTTCTGTATATTATAGGGTGATATCTCCTGTATATTATAGGGTGATATCTTCTGTATATTATAGGGTGATATCCTCTGTATATTATAGGGTGATATCCTCCTGTATATTATAGGGTGATATCCTCTGTATATTATAGGGTGATATCCTCTGTATATTATAGGGTGATATCCTCTGTATATTATAGGGTGATATCTCCTCTGTATATTATAGGGTGATATCTTCTGTATATTATAGGGTGATATTCTCTGTATATTATAGGGTGATATCTCCTCTGTATATTATAGGGTGATATCCTCTGTATATTATAGGGTGATATCTCCTGTATATTATAGGGTGATATTCTCTGTATATTATAGGGTGATATCTTCTCTGTATATTATAGGTTGATATCTTCTGTATATTATAGGTTGATATCTTCTCTGTATATTATAGGGTGATATCTTCTGTATATAATAGGGTGATATTCTCTGTATATTATAGGGTGATATCTCCTCTGTATATTATAGGGTGATATCCTCTGTATATTATAGGGTGATATCTCCTGTATATTATAGGGTGATATTCTCTGTATATTATAGGGTGATATCTCCTGTATATTATAGGGTTATATCTTCTGTATATTATAGGGTGATATCCTCTGTATATTATAGGGTGATATCTTCTGTATATTATAGGGTTAGATCCTCTGTATATTATAGGGTGAGATCCTCTGTACATTATAGGGTGATATCTTCTGTATATTATAGGGTGATATCTTCTCTGTATATTATAGGGTGATCTCCTCTCTGTATATTATAGGGTGATATCTTCTGTATATTATAGGGTGATATCTTCTCTGTATATTATAGGGTGATATCTTCTGTATATTATAGGGTGATATCTTCTCTGTATATTATAGGGTGATATCTTCTGTATATTATAGGGTGATATCCTCTGTATAGTATAGGGTGATATCTTCTCTGTATATTATAGGGTGATATCTTCTGTATATTATAGGGTGATATCCTCTGTATATTATAGGGTGATATCTCCTGTATAATATAGGGTGAGATCCTCTGTATATTATAGGGTGATATCTTCTGTATATTATAGGGTGATATCTTCTCTGCATATTATAGGGTGATATCTTCTGTATATTATAGGGTGATATCTTCTGTATATTATAGGGTGATATCTCTGTATATTATAGGGTGATATCTCCTGTATATTATAGGGTGATATCTTCTCTGTATATTATAGGGTGATATGTCCTGTATATTATAGGGTGATATCCTCTGTATATTATAGGGTGATATCTCCTGTATATTATAGGGTGATATCCTCTGTATATTATAGGGTGATATCTTCTCTGTATATTATAGGGTAATATCTTCTGTATATTATAGGGTGATCTCTTCTCTGTATATTATAGGGTGATATCCTCTGTATATTATAGGGTGATATCTCCTGTATATTATAGGGTGATATCCTCTGTATATTATAGGGTGATATCCTCTGTATATTATAGGGTGATATCTTCTCTGTATATTATGGGGTGATATCTTCTCTGTATATTATAGGGTGATATCTTCTGTATATTATAGGGTGATATCTTCTCTGTATATTATAGGGTGATATCCTCTGTATATTATAGGGTGATATCTTCTGTATATTATAGGGTGATATCTCTGTATATTATAGGGTGATATCCTCTGTATATTATAGGGTGATATCCTCTGTATATTATAGGGTGATATCTTCTGTATATTATAGGGTGATATCTCCTGTATATTATAGGGTGATATCTTCTGTATATTATAGGGTGATATCTCCTGTATATTATAGGGTGATATCTTCTGTATATTATAGGGTGATATCCTCTGTATATTATAGGGTGATATCTTCTGTATATTATAGGGTGATATCCTCTGTATATTATAGGGTGATATCTTCTCTGTATATTATAGGGTAATATCTTCTCTGTATATTATAGGGTGATATCCTCTGTATATTATAAGGTGATATGTTCTGTATATTATAGGGTGATATCCTCTGTATATTATAGGGTGATATCTTCTGTATATTATAGGGTGATCTCTTCTGTATATTATAGGGTGATATCTCCTGTATATTATAGGGTGATATTCTCTGTATATTATAGGGTGATATCCTCTGTATATTATAGGGTGATATCCTCTGTATATTATAGGGTGATATCTTCTGTATATTATAGGGTGATATCTTCTGTATATTATAGGGTGATATATTCTGTATATTATAGGGTGATATCTTCTGTATATTATAGGGTGATATCTTCTCTGTATATTATAGGGTGATATTTTCTGTATATTATAGGGTGATATCCTCTGTATATTATAGGGTGATATCTTCTGTATATTATAGGGTGATATCTTCTCTGTATATTATAGGGTGATATCTTCTGTATATTATAGGGTGATATCTCCTCTGTATATTATAGGGTGATATCTTCTCTGTATATTATAGGGTGATATCTTCTCTGTATATTATAGGGTGATCTCTTCTCTGTATATTATAGGGTGATATCTCCTGTATATTATAGGGTGATATCTTCTCTGTATAGTATAGGGTGATATCTTCTCTGTATATTATAGGGTGATATCTACTGTATATTATAGGGTGATATCCTCTGTATATTATAGGGTGATATCCTCTGTATATTATAGGGTGATATCTTCTGTATATTATAGGGTGATATCTCCTGTATATTATAGGGTGATATCTTCTGTATATTATAGGGTGAAATCCTCTGTATATTATAGGGTGATATCTTCTCTGTATATTATAGGGTGATATCCTCTGTATATTATAGGGTGATATCTTCTCTGTATATTATAGGGTGATATCTTCTCTGTATATTATAGGGTAATATCTTCTCTGTATATTATAGGGTGATATCCTCTCTATATTATAAGGTGATATGTTCTGTATATTATAGGGTGATATCCTCTGTATATTATAGGGTGATATCTTCTGTATATTATAGGGTGATCTCTTCTGTATATTATAGGGTGATATCTCCTGTATATTATAGGGTGATATTCTCTGTATATTATAGGGTGATATCCTCTGTATATTATAGGGTGATATCCTCTGTATATTATAGGGTGATATCTTCTGTATATTATAGGGTGATATCTTCTGTATATTATAGGGTGATATCTTCTGTATATTATAGGGTGATATCTTCTGTATATTATAGGGTGATATCTCCTGTATATTATAGGGTGATATATTCTCTGTATATTATAGGGTGATATCCTCTGTATATTATAGGGTGATATCTTCTCTGTATATTATAGGGTGATATCCTCTGTATATTATAGGGTGATATCTCCTGTATATTATAGGGTGATATCCTCTGTATATTATAGGGTGATATCTCCTGTATATTATAGGGTGATATCTTCTGTATATTATAGGGTGATATCTCCTGTATATTATAGGGTGATATCTTCTCTGTATATTATAGGGTGATATCCTCTGTATATTATAGGGTGATATCTTCTCTGTATATTATAGGGTGATATCCTCTGTATATTATAGGGTGATATCTCCTGTATATTATAGGGTGATATCCTCTGTATATTATAGGGTGATATCTCCTGTATATTATAGGGTGATATCCTCTGTATATTATAGGGTGATATCCTCTGTATATTATAGGGTGATCTCTTCTCTGTATATTATAGGGTGATATCTCCTCTGTATATTATAGGGTGATATCTCCTCTGTATATTATAGGGTGATATCCTCTGTATATTATAGGGTGATATCTTCTGTATATTATAGGGTGATATTCTCTGTATATTATAGGGTGATATCTTCTGTATATTATAGGGTGATATCCTCTGTATATTATAGGGTGATATCTTCTGTATATTATAGGGTGATATCTCCTGTATATTATAGGGTGATATCTTCTGTATATTATAGGGTGATATCTCCTCTGTATATTATAGGGTGATATATCCTCTGTATATTATAGGGTGATATCTTCTCTGTATATTATAGGGTGATATCTTCTGTATATTATAGGGTGATATCTTCTCTGTATATTATAGGGTGATATCTTCTGTATATTATAGGGTGATATTCTCTGTATATTATAGGGTGATATCTCCTCTGTATATTATAGGGTGATATCCTCTGTATAATATAGGGTGATATCTCCTGTATATTATAGGGTGATATCCTCTGTATATTATAGGGTGATATCTCCTGTATATTATAGGGTGATATCTTCTGTATATTATAGGGTGATATCCTCTGTATATTATAGGGTGATATCTTCTGTATATTATAGGGTTAGATCCTCTGTATATTATAGGGTGAGATCCTCTGTACATTATAGGGTGATATCTTCTGTATATTATAGGGTGATATCTTCTCTGTATATTATAGGGTGATATCTTCTCTGTATATTATAGGGTGATCTCTTCTCTGTATATTATAGGGTGATATCTTCTGTATATTATAGGGTGATATCTTCTCTGTATATTATAGGGTGATATCTTCTGTATATTATAGGGTGATATCTTCTCTGTATATTATAGGGTGATATCTTCTGTATATTATAGGGTGATATCCTCTGTATATTATAGGGTGATATCCTCTGTATATTATAGGGTGATATCTTCTCTGTATATTATAGGGTGATATCTTCTCTGTATATTATAGGGTGATATCTCCTCTGTATATTATAGGGTGATATCCTCTGTATATTATAGGGTGATATCTTCTCTGTATATTATAGGGTGATCTCTTCTCTGTATATTATAGGGTGATATCTTCTGTATATTATAGGGTGAGATCTTCTCTGTATATTATAGGGTGAAATCCTCTGTACATTATAGGGTGATATCTTCTCTGTATATTATAGGGTGATATCTTCTCTGTATATTATAGGGTGATATCTTCTCTGTATATTATAGGGTGATATCCTCTGTATATTATAGGGTGATATCTTCTGTATATTATAGGGTGATATCCTCTGTATATTATAGGGTGATATATCCTCTGTATATTATAGGGTGATATCTTCTCTGTATATTATAGGGTGATATCCTCTGTATATTATAGGGTTATATCTTCTCTGTATATTATAGGGTGATATCTTCGGTATATTATAGGGTGATATCTCCTGTATATTATAGGGTGATATCTTCTCTGTATATTATAGGGTGATATCTTCTGTATATTATAGGGTGATCTCTTCTCTGTATATTATAGGGTGATATCTTCTGTATATTATAGGGTGAGATCTTCTCTGTATATTATAGGGTGAGATCCTCTGTACATTATAGGGTGATATCTTCTCTGTATATTATAGGGTGATATCTTCTCTGTATATTATAGGGTGATATCCTCTGTATATTATAGGGTGATATCTTCTCTGTATATTATAGGGTGATATCTCCTGTATATTATAGGGTGATATCTTCTGTATATTATAGGGTGATATCTTCTCTGTATATTATAGGGTGATATCTTCTCTGTATATTATAGGGTGATATCTCTTCTGTATATTATAAGGTGATATCTTCTCTGTATATTATAGGGTGATATCTTCTGTATATTATAGGGTGAGATCTTCTCTGTATATTATAGGGTGAGATCCTCTGTACATTATAGGGTGATATCTTCTCTGTATATTATAGGGTGATATCCTCTGTATATTATAGGGTGATATCTTCTGTATATTATAGGGTGATATCTTCTGTATATTATAGGGTGATATCTTCTCTGTATATTATAGGGTGATATCCTCTGTATATTATAGGGTGATATCTTCTCTGTATATTATAGGGTGATATCTTCTGTATATTATAGGGTGATATTCTCTGTATATTATAGGGTGATATCTCCTCTGTATATTATAGGGTGATATCCTCTGTATATTATAGGGTGATATCTCCTGTATATTATAGGGTGATATCCTCTGTATATTATAGGGTGATATCTCCTGTATATTATAGGGTGATATCTTCTGTATATTATAGGGTGATATCCTCTGTATATTATAGGGTGATATCTTCTGTATATTATAGGGTTAGATCCTCTGTATATTATAGGGTGAGATCCTCTGTACATTATAGGGTGATATCTTCTGTATATTATAGGGTGATATCTTCTCTGTATATTATAGGGTGATCTCTTCTCTGTATATTATAGGGTGATATCTTCTGTATATTATAGGGTGATATCTTCTCTGTATATTATAGGGTGATATCTTCTGTATATTATAGGGTGATATCTTCTCTGTATATTATAGGGTGATCTCTTCTCTGTATATTATAGGGTGATATCTTCTGTATATTATAGGGTGAGATCTTCTCTGTATATTATAGGGTGAGATCCTCTGTACATTATAGGGTGATATCTTCTCTGTATATTATAGGGTGATATCTTCTGTATATTATAGGGTGATATCCTCTGTATATTATAGGGTGATATCCTCTGTATATTATAGGGTGATATCTTCTCTGTATATTATAGGGTGATATCTCCTCTGTATATTATAGGGTGATATCCTCTGTATATTATAGGGCGATATCTTCTCTGTATATTATAGGGTGATCTCTTCTCTGTATATTATAGGGTGATATCTCCTGTATATTATAGGGTGATATCTTCTCTGTATAGTATAGGGTGATATCTTCTCTGTATATTATAGGGTGATATCTACTGTATATTATAGGGTGATATCCTCTGTATATTATAGGGTGATATCCTCTGTATATTATAGGGTGATATCTTCTGTATATTATAGGGTGATATCTCCTGTATATTATAGGGTGATATCTTCTGTATATTATAGGGTGAAATCCTCTGTATATTATAGGGTGATATCTTCTCTGTATATTATAGGGTGATATCCTCTGTATATTATAGGGTGATATCTTCTCTGTATATTATAGGGTGATATCTTCTCTGTATATTATAGGGTAATATCTTCTCTGTATATTATAGGGTGATATCCTCTGTATATTATAAGGTGATATGTTCTGTATATTATAGGGTTATATCCTCTGTATATTATAGGGTGATATCTTCTGTATATTATAGGGTGATCTCTTCTGTATATTATAGGGTGATATCTCCTGTATATTATAGGGTGATATTCTCTGTATATTATAGGGTGATATCCTCTGTATATTATAGGGTGATATCCTCTGTATATTATAGGGTGATATCTTCTGTATATTATAGGGTGATATCTGCTGTATATTATAGGGTGATATCTTCTGTATATTATAGGGTGATATCTTCTGTATATTATAGGGTGATATCTTCTGTATATTATAGGGTGATATCTCCTGTATATTATAGGGTGATATCTTCTCTGTATATTATAGGGTGATATCCTCTGTATATTATAGGGTGATATCTTCTCTGTATATTATAGGGTGATATCCTCTGTATATTATAGGGTGATATCTCCTGTATATTATAGGGTGATATCCTCTGTATATTATAGGGTGATATCTCCTGTATATTATAGGGTGATATCTTCTGTATATTATAGGGTGATATCTCCTGTATATTATAGGGTGATATCTTCTCTGTATATTATAGGGTGATATCCTCTGTATATTATAGGGTGATATCTTCTCTGTATATTATAGGGTGATATCCTCTGTATATTATAGGGTGATATCTCCTGTATATTATAGGGTGATATCCTCTGTATATTATAGGGTGATATCGCCTGTATATTATAGGGTGATATCCTCTGTATATTATAGGGTGATATCCTCTGTATATTATAGGGTGATCTCTTCTCTGTATATTATAGGGTGATATCTCCTCTGTATATTATAGGGTGATATCTCCTCTGTATATTATAGGGTGATATCCTCTGTATATTATAGAGTGATATCTTCTGTATATTATAGGGTGATATTCTCTGTATATTATAGGGTGATATCTTCTGTATATTATAGGGTGATATCCTCTGTATATTATAGGGTGATATCTTCTGTATATTATAGGGTGATATCTCCTGTATATTATAGGGTGATATCTTCTGTATATTATAGGGTGATATCTCCTCTGTATATTATAGGGTGATATATCCTCTGTATATTATAGGGTGATATCTTCTCTGTATATTATAGGGTGATATCCTCTGTATATTATAGGGTGATATCTTCTGTATATTATAGGGTGATATCTCCTGTATATTATAGGGTGATATCTTCTGTATATTATAGGGTGAAATCCTCTGTATATTATATGGTGATATCTTCTCTGTATATTATAGGGTGATATCCTCTGTATATTATAGGGTGATATCTTCTCTGTATATTATAGGGTAATATCTTCTCTGTATATTATAGGGTGATATCCTCTGTATATTATAAGGTGATATGTTCTGTATATTATAGGGTGATATCCTCTGTATATTATAGGGTGATATCCTCTGTATATTATAGGGTGATATCCTCTGTATATTATAGGGTGATATCTTCTGTATATTATAGGGTGATATCTTCTGTATATTATAGGGTGATATCTTCTGTATATTATAGGGTGATATCTTCTGTATATTATAGGGTGATATCTTCTCTGTATATTATAGGGTGATATCTCCTGTATATTATAGGGTGATATCTTCTCTGTATATTATAGGGTGATATCCTCTGTATATTATAGGGTGATATCTTCTCTGTATATTATAGGGTGATATCCTCTGTATATTATAGGGTGATATCTCCTGTATATTATAGGGTGATATCCTCTGTATATTATAGGGTGATATCCCCTGTATATTATAGGGTGATATCCTCTGTATATTATAGGGTGATATCCTCTGTATATTATAGGGTGATCTCTTCTCTGTATATTATAGGGTGATATCTCCTCTGTATATTATAGGGTGATATCTCCTCTGTATATTATAGGGTGATATCCTCTGTATATTATAGGGTGATATCTTCTGTATATTATAGGGTGATATCTCCTCTGTATATTATAGGGTGATATCTCCTGTATATTATAGGGTGATATCTTCTGTATATTATAGGGTGATATCTCCTGTATATTATAGGGTGATATCTTCTCTGTATATTATAGGGTGATATCCTCTGTATATTATAGGGTGATATCTTCTCTGTATATTATAGGGTGATATCCTCTGTATATTATAGGGTGATATCTCCTGTATATTATAGGGTGATATCCTCTGTATATTATAGGGTGATATCGCCTGTATATTATAGGGTGATATCCTCTGTATATTATAGGGTGATATCCTCTGTATATTATAGGGTGATCTCTTCTCTGTATATTATAGGGTGATATCTCCTCTGTATATTATAGGGTGATATCTCCTCTGTATATTATAGGGTGATATCCTCTGTATATTATAGAGTGATATCTTCTGTATATTATAGGGTGATATTCTCTGTATATTATAGGGTGATATCTTCTGTATATTATAGGGTGATATCCTCTGTATATTATAGGGTGATATCTTCTGTATATTATAGGGTGATATCTCCTGTATATTATAGGGTGATATCTTCTGTATATTATAGGGTGATATCTCCTCTGTATATTATAGGGTGATATATCCTCTGTATATTATAGGGTGATATCTTCTCTGTATATTATAGGGTGATATCCTCTGTATATTATAGGGTGATATCTTCTGTATATTATAGGGTGATATCTCCTGTATATTATAGGGTGATATCTTCTGTATATTATAGGGTGAAATCCTCTGTATATTATATGGTGATATCTTCTCTGTATATTATAGGGTGATATCCTCTGTATATTATAGGGTGATATCTTCTCTGTATATTATAGGGTAATATCTTCTCTGTATATTATAGGGTGATATCCTCTGTATATTATAAGGTGATATGTTCTGTATATTATAGGGTGATATCCTCTGTATATTATAGGGTGATATCCTCTGTATATTATAGGGTGATATCCTCTGTATATTATAGGGTGATATCTTCTGTATATTATAGGGTGATATCTTCTGTATATTATAGGGTGATATCTTCTGTATATTATAGGGTGATATCTTCTGTATATTATAGGGTGATATCTTCTCTGTATATTATAGGGTGATATCTCCTGTATATTATAGGGTGATATCTTCTCTGTATATTATAGGGTGATATCCTCTGTATATTATAGGGTGATATCTTCTCTGTATATTATAGGGTGATATCCTCTGTATATTATAGGGTGATATCTCCTGTATATTATAGGGTGATATCCTCTGTATATTATAGGGTGATATCCCCTGTATATTATAGGGTGATATCCTCTGTATATTATAGGGTGATATCCTCTGTATATTATAGGGTGATCTCTTCTCTGTATATTATAGGGTGATATCTCCTCTGTATATTATAGGGTGATATCTCCTCTGTATATTATAGGGTGATATCCTCTGTATATTATAGGGTGATATCTTCTGTATATTATAGGGTGATATCTCCTCTGTATATTATAGGGTGATATCTCCTCTGTATATTATAGGGTGATATCCTCTGTATATTATAGGGTGATATCTTCTGTATATTATAGGGTGATATTCTCTGTATATTATAGGGTGATATCTTCTGTATATTATAGGGTGATATCCTCTGTATATTATAGGGTGATATCTTCTGTATATTATAGGGTGATATCTCCTGTATATTATAGGGTGATATCTTCTGTATATTATAGGGTGATATCTCCTCTGTATATTATAGGGTGATATATCCTCTGTATATTATAGGGTGATATCTTCTCTGTATATTATAGGGTGATATCTTCTGTATATTATAGGGTGATATCTTCTCTATATTATAGGGTGATATCTTCTGTATATTATAGGGTGATATTCTCTGTATATTATAGGGTGATATCTCCTCTGTATATTATAGGGTGATATCCTCTGTATATTATAGGGTGATATCTCCTGTATATTATAGGGTGATATCCTCTGTATATTATAGGGTGATATCTCCTGTATATTATAGGGTGATATCTTCTGTATATTATAGGGTTAGATCCTCTGTATATTATAGGGTGAGATCCTCTGTACATTATAGGGTGATATCTTCTGTATATTATAGGGTGATATCTTCTCTGTATATTATAGGGTGATATCTTCTCTGTATATTATAGGGTGATCTCTTCTCTGTATATTATAGGGTGATATCTTCTGTATATTATAGGGTGATATCTTCTCTGTATATTATAGGGTGATATCTTCTGTATATTATAGGGTGATATCTTCTCTGTATATTATAGGGTGATATCTTCTGTATATTATAGGGTGATATCCTCTGTATATTATAGGGTGATATCCTCTGTATATTATAGGGTGATATCTTCTCTGTATATTATAGGGTGATATCTCCTCTGTATATTATAGGGTGATATCCTCTGTATATTATAGGGTGATATCTTCTCTGTATATTATAGGTTGATCTCTTCTCTGTATATTATAGGGTGATATCTTCTGTATATTATAGGGTGAGATCTTCTCTGTATATTATAGGGTGAGATCCTCTGTACATTATAGGGTGATATCTTCTCTGTATATTATAGGGTGATATCTTCTCTGTATATTATAGGGTGATATCTTCTCTGTATATTATAGGGTGATATCCTCTGTATATTATAGGGTGATATCTTCTGTATATTATAGGGTGATATCCTCTGTATATTATAGGGTGATATATCCTCTGTATATTATAGGGTGATATCTTCTCTGTATATTATAGGGTGATATCTCCTCTGTATATTATAGGGTGATATCCTCTGTATATTATAGGGTGATATCTTCTCTGTATATTATAGGGTGATATCTTCTGTATATTATAGGGTGATATCTCCTGTATATTATAGGGTGATATCTTCTCTGTATATTATAGGGTGATATCTTCTGTATATTATAGGGTGATCTCTTCTCTGTATATTATAGGGTGATATCTTCTGTATATTATAGGGTGAGATCTTCTCTGTATATTATAGGGTGAGATCCTCTGTACATTATAGGGTGATATCTTCTCTGTATATTATAGGGTGATATCTTCTCTGTATATTATAGGGTGATATCCTCTGTATATTATAGGGTGATATCTTCTCTGTATATTATAGGGTGATATCTCCTGTATATTATAGGGTGATATCTTCTGTATATTATAGGGTGATATCTTCTCTTTATATTATAGGGTGATATCTTCTCTGTATATTATAGGGTGATATCTCTTCTGTATATTATAGGGTGATATCTTCTCTGTATATTATAGGGTGAGATCCTCTGTACATTATAGGGTGATATCTTCTGTATATTATAGGGTGATCTCTTCTCTGTATATTATAGGGTGATATCTTCTGTATATTATAGGGTGATATCCTCTGTATATTATAGGGTGATATCTTCTCTGTATATTATAGGGTGATATCCTCTGTATATTATAGGGTGATATCTCCTGTATATTATAGGGTGATATCCTCTGTATATTATAGGGTGATATCCTCTGTATATTATAGGGTGATATCTTCTCTGTATATTATAGGGTGATATCCTCTGTATATTATAGGGTGATATCTTCTGTATATTATAGGGTGATATTCTCTGTATATTATAAGGTGATATCTTCTCTGTATATTATAGGGTGATATCTCCTGTATATTATAGGGTGATATCCTCTGTATATTATAGGGTGATATCCTCTGTATATTATAGGGTGATATCTTCTCCGTATATTATAGGGTGATATCCTCTGTATATTATAGGGTGATCTCTTCTCTGTATATTATAGGGTGATATCTCTGTATATTATAAGGTGATATCTTCTCTGTATATTATAGGGTGATATCTTCTGTATATTATAGGGTGATATCCTCTGTATATTATAGGGTGATATCTTCTGTATATTATAGGGTGATCTCTTCTCTGTATATTATAGGGTGATATCCTCTGTATATTATAGGGTGATATCTCCTGTATATTATAGGGTGATATCTTCTCTGTATATTATAGGGTGATATCCTCTGTATATTATAGGGTGATATCTTCTCTGTATATTATAAGGTGATATCCTCTGTATATTATAGGGTGATATCCTCTGTATATTATAGGGTGATATCTCCTGTATATTATAGGGTGATATCTTCTCTGTATATTATAGGGTGATATCCTCTGTATATTATAGGGTGATATCTTCTCTGTATATTATAAGGTGATATCTTCTGTATATTATAGGGTGATATCCTCTGTATATTATAGGGTGTTATCTCCTGTATATTATAGGGTATTATCCTCTGTATATTATAGGGTGATATCCTCTGTATATTATAGGGTGATATCTTCTGTATATTATAGGGTGATATCTTCTCTGTATATTATAGGGTATCTTCTGTATATTATAGGGTGATATCCTCTGTATATTATAGGGTGATATTCTCTGTATATTATAGGGTGATATCTTCTGTATATTATAGGGTGATATCTTCTGTATATTATAGGGTGATATCTTCTCTGTATATTATAGGGTGATATCTTCTGTGTATTATAGGGTGATATCTTCTCTGTATATTATAGGGTGATATCCTCTGTATATTATAGGGTGATATCTTCTCTGTATATTATAGGGTGATATCTTCTGTATATTATAGGGTGATATCTTCTCTGTATATTATAGGGTGATATCTTCTCTGTATATTATAGGGTGATATCTTCTCTGTATATTATAGGGTGAGATCCTCTGTACATTATAGGGTGATATCTTCTGTATATTATAGGGTGATCTCTTCTCTGTATATTATAGGGTGATATCTTCTGTATATTATAGGGTGATATCCTCTGTATATTATAGGGTGATATCTTCTCTGTATATTATAGGGTGATATCCTCTGTATATTATAGGGTGATATCTCCTGTATATTATAGGGTGATATCCTCTGTATATTATAGGGTGATATCCTCTGTATATTATAGGGTGATATCTTCTCTGTATATTATAGGGTGATATCCTCTGTATATTATAGGGTGATATCTTCTGTATATTATAGGGTGATATTCTCTGTATATTATAAGGTGATATCTTCTCTGTATATTATAGGGTGATATCTCCTGTATATTATAGGGTGATATCCTCTGTATATTATAGGGTGATATCCTCTGTATATTATAGGGTGATCTCTTCTCTGTATATTATAGGGTGATATCTCTGTATATTATAAGGTGATATCTTCTCTGTATATTATAGGGTGATATCTTCTGTATATTATAGGGTGATATCCTCTGTATATTATAGGGTGATATCTTCTGTATATTATAGGGTGATCTCTTCTCTGTATATTATAGGGTGATATCCTCTGTATATTATAGGGTGATATCTCCTGTATATTATAGGGTGATATCTTCTCTGTATATTATAGGGTGATATCCTCTGTATATTATAGGGTGATATCTTCTCTGTATATTATAAGGTGATATACTCTGTATATTATAGGGTGATATCCTCTGTATATTATAGGGTGATATCTCCTGTATATTATAGGGTGATATCTTCTCTGTATATTATAGGGTGATATCCTCTGTATATTATAGGGTGATATCTTCTCTGTATATTATAAGGTGATATCTTCTGTATATTATAGGGTGATATCCTCTGTATATTATAGGGTGTTATCTCCTGTATATTATAGGGTGATATCCTCTGTATATTATAGGGTGATATCCTCTGTATATTATAGGGTGATATCTTCTGTATATTATAGGGTGATATCTTCTCTGTATATTATAGGGTATCTTCTGTATATTATAGGGTGATATCCTCTGTATATTATAGGGTGATATTCTCTGTATATTATAGGGTGATATCTTCTGTATATTATAGGGTGATATCTTCTGTATATTATAGGGTGATATCTTCTCTGTATATTATAGGGTGATATCTTCTGTGTATTATAGGGTGATATCTTCTCTGTATATTATAGGGTGATATCCTCTGTATATTATAGGGTGATATCTTCTCTGTATATTATAGGGTGATATCTTCTGTATATTATAGGGTGATATCTTCTCTGTATATTATAGGGTGATATCTTCTCTGTATATTATAGGGTGATATCTTCTCTGTATATTATAGGGTGAGATCCTCTGTACATTATAGGGTGATATCTTCTGTATATTATAGGGTGATCTCTTCTCTGTATATTATAGGGTGATATCTTCTGTATATTATAGGGTGATATCCTCTGTATATTATAGGGTGATATCTTCTCTGTATATTATAGGGTGATATCCTCTGTATATTATAGGGTGATATCTCCTGTATATTATAGGGTGATATCCTCTGTATATTATAGGGTGATATCCTCTGTATATTATAGGGTGATATCTTCTCTGTATATTATAGGGTGATATCCTCTGTATATTATAGGGTGATATCTTCTGTATATTATAGGGTGATATTCTCTGTATATTATAAGGTGATATCTTCTCTGTATATTATAGGGTGATATCTCCTGTATATTATAGGGTGATATCCTCTGTATATTATAGGGTGATATCCTCTGTATATTATAGGGTGATATCTTCTCCGTATATTATAGGGTGATATCCTCTGTATATTATAGGGTGATCTCTTCTCTGTATATTATAGGGTGATATCTCTGTATATTATAAGGTGATATCTTCTCTGTATATTATAGGGTGATATCTTCTGTATATTATAGGGTGATATCCTCTGTATATTATAGGGTGATATCTTCTGTATATTATAGGGTGATCTCTTCTCTGTATATTATAGGGTGATATCCTCTGTATATTATAGGGTGATATCTCCTGTATATTATAGGGTGATATCTTCTCTGTATATTATAGGGTGATATCCTCTGTATATTATAGGGTGATATCTCCTGTATATTATAGGGTGATATCTTCTCTGTATATTATAGGGTGATATCCTCTGTATATTATAGGGTGATATCTTCTCTGTATATTATAAGGTGATATCCTCTGTATATTATAGGGTGATATCCTCTGTATATTATAGGGTGATATCTCCTGTATATTATAGGGTGATATCTTCTCTGTATATTATAGGGTGATATCCTCTGTATATTATAGGGTGATATCTTCTCTGTATATTATAAGGTGATATCTTCTGTATATTATAGGGTGATATCCTCTGTATATTATAGGGTGTTATCTCCTGTATATTATAGGGTGATATCCTCTGTATATTATAGGGTGATATCCTCTGTATATTATAGGGTGATATCTTCTGTATATTATAGGGTGATATCTTCTCTGTATATTATAGGGTATCTTCTGTATATTATAGGATGATATCCTCTGTATATTATAGGGTGATATTCTCTGTATATTATAGGGTGATATCTTCTGTATATTATAGGGTGATATCTTCTGTATATTATAGGGTGATATCTTCTCTGTATATTATAGGGTGATATCTTCTGTGTATTATAGGGTGATATCTTCTCTGTATATTATAGGGTGATATCCTCTGTATATTATAGGGTGATATCTTCTCTGTATATTATAGGGTGATATCTTCTGTATATTATAGGGTGATATCTTCTCTGTATATTATAGGGTGATATCTTCTCTGTATATTATAGGGTGATATCTTCTCTGTATATTATAGGGTGAGATCCTCTGTACATTATAGGGTGATATCTTCTGTATATTATAGGGTGATCTCTTCTCTGTATATTATAGGGTGATATCTTCTGTATATTATAGGGTGATATCCTCTGTATATTATAGGGTGATATCTTCTCTGTATATTATAGGGTGATATTCTCTGTATATTATAGGGTGATATCTCCTGTCTATTATAGGGTGATATCCTCTGTATATTATAGCGTGATATCCTCTGTATATTATAGGGTGATATCTTCTGTATATTATAGGGTGATATCCTCTGTATATTATAGGGTGATATCCTCTGTATATTATAGGGTGATATCTTCTGTATATTATAGGGTGATATCCTCTGTATATTATAGGGTGATATCTTCTGTATATTATAGGGTGATATCTTCTGTATATTATAGGGTGATATCCTCTGTATATTATAGGGTGAGATCCTCTGTATATTATAGGGTGATATCTTCTGTATATTATAGGGTGATATCTTCTGTATATTATAGGGTGAGATCCTCTGTATATTATAGGGTGATATCTTCTGTATATTATAGGGTGATCTCTTCTCTGTATATTATAGGGTGATATCTCCTGTATATTATAGGGTGATATCTTCTGTATATTATAGGGTGATATCCTCTGTATATTATAGGGTGATATCCTCTGTATAATATAGGGTGATATCCTCTGTATATTATAGGGTGATATCCTCTGTATATTATAGGGTGATATCTTCTCTGTATATTATAGGGTGATATCTTCAGTATATTATAGGGTGAGATCCTCTGTATATTATAGGGTGATATCTTCTGTATATTATAGGGTGATCTCTTCTCTGTATATTATAGGGTGATATCTTCTGTATATTATAGGGTGATGTCCTCTGTATATTATAGGGTGAGATCCTCTGTATATTATAGGGTGATATCTCCTGTATATTATAGGGTGATATCCTCTGTATATTATAGGGTGATATCTTCGCTGTATATTATAGGGTGATATCCTCTGTATATTATAGGGTGATATCTTCTCTGCATATTATAGGGTAAGATCTTCTCTGTATATTATAGGGTGATATCTCCTGTATATTATAGGGTGATATCTTCTCTGTATATTATAGGGTGATATCTTCTGTATATTATAGGGTGATATCCTCTGTACATTATAGGGTGATATCTTCTCTGTATATTATAGGGTGATATCCTCTGTATATTATAGGGTGATATCTTCTGTATATTATAGGGTGATATCTTCTCTGTATATTATAGGGTGATATCCTCTGTATATTATAGGGTGATATCTTCTCTATATATTATAGGGTGATATCTTCTGTATATTATAGGGTGATATCCTCTGTATATTATAGGGTGATATCTTCTCTGTATATTATAGGGTGAGATCTTCTCTGTATATTATAGGGTGATATCCTCTGTATATTATAGGGTGATATCTTCTGTATATTATAGGGTGATATCATCTCTGTATATTATAGGGTGATATCTTCTCTGTATATTATAGGGTGATATCTTCTCTGTATATTATAGGGTGAGATCCTCTGTACATTATAGGGTGATATCTTCTGTATATTATAGGGTGATCTCTTCTCTGTATATTATAGGGTGATATCTTCTGTATATTATAGGGTGATATCCTCTGTATATTATAGGGTGATATCTTCTCTGTATATTATAGGGTGATATCCTCTGTATATTATAGGGTGATATCTCCTGTATATTATAGGGTGATATCCTCTGTATATTATAGGGTGATATCCTCTGTATATTATAGGGTGATATCTTCTCTGTATATTATAGGGTGATATCCTCTGTATATTATAGGGTGATATCTTCTGTATATTATAGGGTGATATTCTCTGTATATTATAAGGTGATATCTTCTCTGTATATTATAGGGTGATATCTCCTGTATATTATAGGGTGATATCCTCTGTATATTATAGGGTGATATCCTCTGTATATTATAGGGTGATATCTTCTCCGTATATTATAGGGTGATATCCTCTGTATATTATAGGGTGATCTCTTCTCTGTATATTATAGGGTGATATCTCTGTATATTATAAGGTGATATCTTCTCTGTATATTATAGGGTGATATCTTCTGTATATTATAGGGTGATATCCTCTGTATATTATAGGGTGATATCTTCTGTTTATTATAGGGTGATCTCTTCTCTGTATATTATTGGGTGATATCCTCTGTATATTATAGGGTGATATCTCCTGTATATTATAGGGTGATATCTTCTCTGTATATTATAGGGTGATATCCTCTGTATATTATAGGGTGATATCTTCTCTGTATATTATAAGGTGATATCCTCTGTATATTATAGGGTGATATCCTCTGTATATTATAGGGTGATATCTCCTGTATATTATAGGGTGATATCTTCTCTGTATATTATAGGGTGATATCCTCTGTATATTATAGGGTGATATCTTCTCTGTATATTATAAGGTGATATCTTCTGTATATTATAGGGTGATATCCTCTGTATATTATAGGGTGTTATCTCCTGTATATTATAGGGTGATATCCTCTGTATATTATAGGGTGATATCCTCTGTATATTATAGGGTGATATCTTCTGTATATTATAGGGTGATATCTTCTCTGTATATTATAGGGTATCTTCTGTATATTATAGGGTGATATCCTCTGTATATTATAGGGTGATATTCTCTGTATATTATAGGGTGATATCTTCTGTATATTATAGGGTGATATCTTCTGTATATTATAGGGTGATATCTTCTCTGTATATTATAGGGTGATATCTTCTGTGTATTATAGGGTGATATCTTCTCTGTATATTATAGGGTGATATCCTCTGTATATTATAGGGTGATATCTTCTCTGTATATTATAGGGTGATATCTTCTGTATATTATAGGGTGATATCTTCTCTGTATATTATAGGGTGATATCTTCTCTGTATATTATAGGGTGATATCTTCTCTGTATATTATAGGGTGAGATCCTCTGTACATTATAGGGTGATATCTTCTGTATATTATAGGGTGATCTCTTCTCTGTATATTATAGGGTGATATCTTCTGTATATTATAGGGTGATATCCTCTGTATATTATAGGGTGATATCTTCTCTGTATATTATAGGGTGATATCCTCTGTATATTATAGGGTGATATCTCCTGTATATTATAGGGTGATATCCTCTGTATATTATAGGGTGATATCCTCTGTATATTATAGGGTGATATCTTCTCTGTATATTATAGGGTGATATCCTCTGTATATTATAGGGTGATATCTTCTGTATATTATAGGGTGATATTCTCTGTATATTATAAGGTGATATCTTCTCTGTATATTATAGGGTGATATCTTCTGTATATTATAGGGTGATATTCTCTGTATATTATAAGGTGATATCTTCTCTGTATATTATAGGGTAATATCTTCTCTGTATATTATAGGGTGATATCTCCTGTATATTATAGGGTGATATCCTCTGTATATTATAGGGTGATATCCTCTGTATATTATAGGGTGATATCTTCTCCGTATATTATAGGGTGATATCCTCTGTATATTATAGGGTGATCTCTTCTCTGTATATTATAGGGTGATATCTCTGTATATTATAAGGTGATATCTTCTCTGTATATTATAGGGTGATATCTTCTGTATATTATAGGGTGATATCCTCTGTATATTATAGGGTGATATCTTCTGTATATTATAGGGTGATCTCTTCTCTGTATATTATAGGGTGATATCCTCTGTATATTATAGGGTGATATCTCCTGTATATTATAGGGTGATATCTTCTCTGTATATTATAGGGTGATATCCTCTGTATATTATAGGGTGATATCTTCTCTGTATATTATAAGGTGATATCCTCTGTATATTATAGGGTGATATCCTCTGTATATTATAGGGTGATATCTCCTGTATATTATAGGGTGATATCTTCTCTGTATATTATAGGGTGATATCCTCTGTATATTATAGGGTGATATCTTCTCTGTATATTATAAGGTGATATCTTCTGTATATTATAGGGTGATATCCTCTGTATATTATAGGGTGTTATCTCCTGTATATTATAGGGTGATATCCTCTGTATATTATAGGGTGATATCCTCTGTATATTATAGGGTGATATCTTCTGTATATTATAGGGTGATATCTTCTCTGTATATTATAGGGTATCTTCTGTATATTATAGGGTGATATCCTCTGTATATTATAGGGTGATATTCTCTGTATATTATAGGGTGATATCTTCTGTATATTATAGGGTGATATCTTCTGTATATTATAGGGTGATATCTTCTCTGTATATTATAGGGTGATATCTTCTGTGTATTATAGGGTGATATCTTCTCTGTATATTATAGGGTGATATCCTCTGTATATTATAGGGTGATATCTTCTCTGTATATTATAGGGTGATATCTTCTGTATATTATAGGGTGATATCTTCTCTGTATATTATAGGGTGATATCTTCTCTGTATATTATAGGGTGATATCTTCTCTGTATATTATAGGGTGAGATCCTCTGTACATTATAGGGTGATATCTTCTGTATATTATAGGGTGATCTCTTCTCTGTATATTATAGGGTGATATCTTCTGTATATTATAGGGTGATATCCTCTGTATATTATAAGGTGATATCTTCTCTGTATATTATAGGGTGATATCCTCTGTATATTATAGGGTGATATCTCCTGTATATTATAGGGTGATATCCTCAGTATATTATAGGGTGATATCCTCTGTATATTATAAGGTGATATCTTCTCTGTATATTATAGGGTGATATCCTCTGTATATTATAGGGTGATATCTTCTGTATATTATAGGGTGATATTCTCTGTATATTATAAGGTGATATCTTCTCTGTATATTATAGGGTGATATCTCCTGTATATTATAGGGTGATATCCTCTGTATATTATAGGGTGATATCCTCTGTATATTATAGGGTGATATCTTCTCCGTATATTATAGGGTGATATCCTCTGTATATTATAGGGTGATCTCTTCTCTGTATATTATAGGGTGATATCTCTGTATATTATAAGGTGATATCTTCTCTGTATATTATAGGGTGATATCTTCTGTATATTATAGGGTGATATCCTCTGTATATTATAGGGTGATATCTTCTGTATATTATAGGGTGATCTCTTCTCTGTATATTATAGGGTGATATCCTCTGTATATTATAGGGTGATATCTCCTGTATATTATAGGGTGATATCTTCTCTGTATATTATAGGGTGATATCCTCTGTATATTATAGGGTGATATCTTCTCTGTATATTATAAGGTGATATCCTCTGTATATTATAGGGTGATATCCTCTGTATATTATAGGGTGATATCTCCTGTATATTATAGGGTGATATCTTCTCTGTATATTATAGGGTGATATCCTCTGTATATTATAGGGTGATATCTTCTCTGTATATTATAAGGTGATATCTTCTGTATATTATAGGGTGATATCCTCTGTATATTATAGGGTGTTATCTCCTGTATATTATAGGGTGATATCCTCTGTATATTATAGGGTGATATCCTCTGTATATTATAGGGTGATATCTTCTGTATATTATAGGGTGATATCTTCTCTGTATATTATAGGGTATCTTCTGTATATTATAGGGTGATATCCTCTGTATATTATAGGGTGATATTCTCTGTATATTATAGGGTGATATCTTCTGTATATTATAGGGTGATATCTTCTGTATATTATAGGGTGATATCTTCTCTGTATATTATAGGGTGATATCTTCTGTGTATTATAGGGTGATATCTTCTCTGTATATTATAGGGTGATATCCTCTGTATATTATAGGGTGATATCTTCTCTGTATATTATAGGGTGATATCTTCTGTATATTATAGGGTGATATCTTCTCTGTATATTATAGGGTGATATCTTCTCTGTATATTATAGGGTGATATCTTCTCTGTATATTATAGGGTGAGATCCTCTGTACATTATAGGGTGATATCTTCTGTATATTATAGGGTGATCTCTTCTCTGTATATTATAGGGTGATATCTTCTGTATATTATAGGGTGATATCCTCTGTATAGTATAAGGTGATATCTTCTCTGTATATTATAGGGTGATATCCTCTGTATATTATAGGGTGATATCTCCTGTATATTATAGGGTGATATCCTCAGTATATTATAGGGTGATATCCTCTGTATATTATAGGGTGATATCTTCTCTGTATATTATAGGGTGATATCCTCTGTATATTATAGGGTGATATCTTCTGTATATTATAGGGTGATATTCTCTGTATATTATAAGGTGATATCTTCTCTGTATATTATAGGGTGATATCTCCTGTATATTATAGGGTGATATCCTCTGTATATTATAGGGTGATATCCTCTGTATATTATAGGGTGATATCTTCTCCGTATATTATAGGGTGATATCCTCTGTATATTACAGGGTGATCTCTTCTCTGTATATTATAGGGTGATATCTCTGTATATTATAAGGTGATATCTTCTCTGTATATTATAGGGTGATATCTTCTGTATATTATAGGGTGATATCCTCTGTATATTATAGGGTGATATCTTCTGTATATTATAGGGTGATCTCTTCTCTGTATATTATAGGGTGATATCCTCTGTATATTATAGGGTGATATCTCCTGTATATTATAGGGTGATATCTTCTCTGTATATTATAGGGTGATATCCTCTGTATATTATAGGGTGATATCTTCTCTGTATATTATAAGGTGATATCCTCTGTATATTATAGGGTGATATCCTCTGTATATTATAGGGTGATATCTCCTGTATATTATAGGGTGATATCTTCTCTGTATATTATAGGGTGATATCCTCTGTATATTATAGGGTGATATCTTCTCTGTATATTATAAGGTGATATCTTCTGTATATTATAGGGTGATATCCTCTGTATATTATAGGGTGTTATCTCCTGTATATTATAGGGTGATATCCTCTGTATATTATAGGGTGATATCCTCTGTATATTATAGGGTGATATCTTCTCTGTATATTATAGGGTATCTTCTGTATATTATAGGGTGATATCCTCTGTATATTATAGGGTGATATTCTCTGTATATTATAGGGTGATATTCTCTGTATATTATAAGGTGATATCTTCTCTGTATATTATAGGGTGATATCTCCTGTATATTATAGGGTGATATCCTCTGTATATTATAGGGTGATATCCTCTGTATATTATAGGGTGATATCTTCTCCGTATATTATAGGGTGATATCCTCTGTATATTATAGGGTGATCTCTTCTCTGTATATTATAGGGTGATATCTCTGTATATTATAAGGTGATATCTTCTCTGTATATTATAGGGTGATATCTTCTGTATATTATAGGGTGATATCCTCTGTATATTATAGGGTGATATCTTCTGTATATTATAGGGTGATCTCTTCTCTGTATATTATAGGGTGATATCCTCTGTATATTATAGGGTGATATCTCCTGTATATTATAGGGTGATATCTTCTCTGTATATTATAGGGTGATATCCTCTGTATATTATAGGGTGATATCTTCTCTGTATATTATAAGGTGATATCCTCTGTATATTATAGGGTGATATCCTCTGTATATTATAGGGTGATATCTCCTGTATATTATAGGGTGATATCTTCTCTGTATATTATAGGGTGATATCCTCTGTATATTATAGGGTGATATCTTCTCTGTATATTATAAGGTGATATCTTCTGTATATTATAGGGTGATATCCTCTGTATATTATAGGGTGTTATCTCCTGTATATTATAGGGTGATATCCTCTGTATATTATAGGGTGATATCCTCTGTATATTATAGGGTGATATCTTCTCTGTATATTATAGGGTATCTTCTGTATATTATAGGGTGATATCCTCTGTATATTATAGGGTGATATTCTCTGTATATTATAGGGTGATATCTTCTGTATATTATAGGGTGATATCTTCTGTATATTATAGGGTGATATCTTCTCTGTATATTATAGGGTGATATCTTCTGTGTATTATAGGGTGATATCTTCTCTGTATATTATAGGGTGATATCCTCTGTATATTATAGGGTGATATCTTCTCTGTATATTATAGGGTGATATCTTCTGTATATTATAGGGTGATATCTTCTCTGTATATTATAGGGTGATATCTTCTCTGTATATTATAGGGTGATATCTTCTCTGTATATTATAGGGTGAGATCCTCTGTACATTATAGGGTGATATCTTCTGTATATTATAGGGTGATCTCTTCTCTGTATATTATAGGGTGATATCTTCTGTATATTATAGGGTGATATCCTCTGTATATTATAGGGTGATATCTTCTCTGTATATTATAGGGTGATATCCTCTGTATATTATAGGGTGATATCTCCTGTATATTATAGGGTGATATCCTCTGTATATTATAGCGTGATATCCTCTGTATATTATAGGGTGATATCTTCTGTATATTATAGGGTGATATCCTCTGTATATTATAGGGTGATATCCTCTGTATATTATAGGGTGATATCTTCTGTATATTATAGGGTGATATCCTCTGTATATTATAGGGTGATATCTTCTGTATATTATAGGGTGATATCTTCTGTATATTATAGGGTGATATCTTCTGTATATTATAGGGTGAGATCCTCTGTATATTATAGGGTGATATCTTCTGTATATCATAGGGTGATATCTTCTGTATATTATAGGGTGAGATCCTCTGTATATTATAGGGTGATATCTTCTGTATATTATAGGGTGATCTCTTCTCTGTATATTATAGGGTGATATCTCCTGTATATTATAGGGTGATATCTTCTGTATATTATAGGGTGATATCCTCTGTATATTATAGGGTGATATCCTCTGTATATTATAGGGTGATATCCTCTGTATATTATAGGGTGATATCTTCTGTATATTATAGGGTGATATCTTCTGTATATTATAGGGTGATATCTTCTGTATATTATAGGGTGATATCCTCTGTATATTATAGGGTGATATCCTCTGTATATTATAGGGTGATATCTCCTGTATATTATAGGGTGATCTCTTCTGTATATTATAGGGTGATATCTTCTCTGTATATTATAGGGTGATATCCTCTGTATATTATAGGGTGATATCTTCTGTATATTATAGGGTGATATCTCCTGTATATTATAGGGTGATATCCTCTGTATATTATAGGGTGATATCTT
Source organism: Rhinoderma darwinii (assembly GCF_050947455.1). Taxonomy (NCBI): domain Eukaryota; kingdom Metazoa; phylum Chordata; class Amphibia; order Anura; family Rhinodermatidae; genus Rhinoderma; species Rhinoderma darwinii. The sequence goes on along the minus strand of NW_027464213.1, from coordinate 31,971 downwards.
CTGTATATTATAGGGTGATATCCTCTGTATATTATAGGGTGATATCTTCTGTATATTATAGGGTGATATTCTCTGTATATTATAAGGTGATATCTTCTCTGTATATTATAGGGTGATATCTCTGTATATTATAGGGTGAGATCCTCTGTATATTATAGGGTGATCTCTTCTCTGTATATTATAGGGTGATATCTTCTGTATATTATAGGGTGATATCCTCTGTATATTATAGGGTGATATCCTCTGTATATTATAGGGTGATATCTCCTGTATATTATAGGGTGATATCCTCTGTATATTATAGGGTGATATCCTCTGTATATTATAGGGTGATATCTCTGTATATTATAGGGTGATATCTCTTCTGTATATTATAGGGTGATATCCTCTGTATATTATAGGGTGATCTCTTCTCTGTATATTATAGGGTGATATCTTCTGTATATTATAGGGTGATATCCTCTGTATATTATAGGGTGATATCCTCTGTATATTATAGGGTGATCTCTTCTCTGTATATTATAGGGTGAGATCCTCTGTATATTATAGGGTGATCTCTTCTCTGTATATTATAGGGTGATATCTTCTGTATATTATAGGGTGATATCCTCTGTATATTATAGGGTGATATCCTCTGTATATTATAGGGTGATATCTCCTGTATATTATAGGGTGATATCCTCTGTATATTATAGGGTGATATCCTCTGTATATTATAGGGTGATATCTCTGTATATTATAGGGTGATATCTCTTCTGTATATTATAGGGTGATATCCTCTGTATATTATAGGGTGATATCCTCTGTATATTATAGGGTAATATCTTCTCTGTATATTATAGGGTGATATCCTCTGTATATTATAGGGTGATATCCTCTGTATATTATAGGGTAATATCTTCTCTGTATATTATAGGGTGATATCTTCTGTATATTATAGGGTGATATCTTCTCTGTATATTATAGGGTGATATCTTCTGTATATTATAGGGTGATATCTTCTCTGTATATTATAGGGTGATATATCCTCTGTATATTATAGGGTGATATCTCCTCTGTATATTATAGGGTGATATCTTCTCTGTATATTATAGGGTGATATCTTCTCTGTATATTATAGGGTGATATCTTCTGTATATTATAGGGTGATATCTTCTCTGTATATTATAGGGTGATATATCCTCTGTATATTATAGGGTGATATCCTCTGTATATTATAGGGTGATATCTTCTCTGTATATTATAGGGTGATATCTTCTCTGTATATTATAGGGTGTTATCTTCTGTATATTATAGGGTGATATCCTCTGTATATTATAGGGTGATATCTTCTGTATATTATAGGGTGATATCCTCTGTATATTATAGGGTGATATCTTCTGTATATTATAGGGTGATATCCTCTGTATATTATAGGGTGATATCTTCTCTGTATATTATAGGGTGATATCTCCTGTATATTATAGGGTGATATCTCCTCTGTATATTATAGGGTGATATCTTCTCTGTATATTATAGGGTGATATCTTCTCTGTATATTATAGGGTGATATCTCCTGTATATTATAGGGTGAGATCCTCTGTATATTATAGGATGATATCTTCTGTATATTATAGGGTGATATCCTCTGTATATTATAGGGTGATATCTTCTCTATATATTATAGGGTGATATCTTCTGTATATTATAGGGTGAGATCCTCTGTATATTATAGGGTGATATCTTCTCTGTATATTATAGGGTGATATCTCCTCTCTATATTATAGGGTGATATCCTCTGTATATTATAGGGTGATATCCTCTGTATATTATAGGGTGATATCCTCTGTATATTATAGGGTGATATCTTCTCTGTATATTATAGGGTGAGATCTTCTCTGTATATTATAGGGTGATATCCTCTGTATATTATAGGGTGATATCTTCTGTATATTATAGGGTGATATCATCTCTGTATATTATAGGGTGATATCTTCTCTGTATATTATAGGGTGATATCTTCTCTGTATATTATAGGGTGAGATCCTCTGTACATTATAGGGTGATATCTTCTGTATATTATAGGGTGATCTCTTCTCTGTATATTATAGGGTGATATCTTCTGTATATTATAGGGTGATATCCTCTGTATATTATAGGGTGATATCTTCTCTGTATATTATAGGGTGATATCCTCTGTATATTATAGGGTGATATCTCCTGTATATTATAGGGTGATATCCTCTGTATATTATAGGGTGATATCCTCTGTATATTATAGGGTGATATCTTCTCTGTATATTATAGGGTGATATCCTCTGTATATTATAGGGTGATATCTTCTGTATATTATAGGGTGATATTCTCTGTATATTATAAGGTGATATCTTCTCTGTATATTATAGGGTGATATCTCCTGTATATTATAGGGTGATATCCTCTGTATATTATAGGGTGATATCCTCTGTATATTATAGGGTGATATCTTCTCCGTATATTATAGGGTGATATCCTCTGTATATTATAGGGTGATCTCTTCTCTGTATATTATAGGGTGATATCTCTGTATATTATAAGGTGATATCTTCTCTGTATATTATAGGGTGATATCTTCTGTATATTATAGGGTGATATCCTCTGTATATTATAGGGTGATATCTTCTGTTTATTATAGGGTGATCTCTTCTCTGTATATTATAGGGTGATATCCTCTGTATATTATAGGGTGATATCTCCTGTATATTATAGGGTGATATCTTCTCTGTATATTATAGGGTGATATCCTCTGTATATTATAGGGTGATATCTTCTCTGTATATTATAAGGTGATATCCTCTGTATATTATAGGGTGATATCCTCTGTATATTATAGGGTGATATCTCCTGTATATTATAGGGTGATATCTTCTCTGTATATTATAGGGTGATATCCTCTGTATATTATAGGGTGATATCTTCTCTGTATATTATAAGGTGATATCTTCTGTATATTATAGGGTGATATCCTCTGTATATTATAGGGTGTTATCTCCTGTATATTATAGGGTGATATCCTCTGTATATTATAGGGTGATATCCTCTGTATATTATAGGGTGATATCTTCTGTATATTATAGGGTGATATCTTCTCTGTATATTATAGGGTATCTTCTGTATATTATAGGGTGATATCCTCTGTATATTATAGGGTGATATTCTCTGTATATTATAGGGTGATATCTTCTGTATATTATAGGGTGATATCTTCTGTATATTATAGGGTGATATCTTCTCTGTATATTATAGGGTGATATCTTCTGTGTATTATAGGGTGATATCTTCTCTGTATATTATAGGGTGATATCCTCTGTATATTATAGGGTGATATCTTCTCTGTATATTATAGGGTGATATCTTCTGTATATTATAGGGTGATATCTTCTCTGTATATTATAGGGTGATATCTTCTCTGTATATTATAGGGTGAGATCCTCTGTACATTATAGGGTGATATCTTCTGTATATTATAGGGTGATCTCTTCTCTGTATATTATAGGGTGATATCTTCTGTATATTATAGGGTGATATCCTCTGTATATTATAGGGTGATATCTTCTCTGTATATTATAGGGTGATATCCTCTGTATATTATAGGGTGATATCTCCTGTATATTATAGGGTGATATCCTCTGTATATTATAGGGTGATATCCTCTGTATATTATAGGGTGATATCTTCTCTGTATATTATAGGGTGATATCCTCTGTATATTATAGGGTGATATCTTCTGTATATTATAGGGTGATATTCTCTGTATATTATAAGGTGATATCTTCTCTGTATATTATAGGGTGATATCTCCTGTATATTATAGGGTGATATCCTCTGTATATTATAGGGTGATATCCTCTGTATATTATAGGGTGATATCTTCTCCGTATATTATAGGGTGATATCCTCTGCATATTATAGGGTGATCTCTTCTCTGTATATTATAGGGTGATATCTCTGTATATTATAAGGTGATATCTTCTCTGTATATTATAGGGTGATATCTTCTGTATATTATAGGGTGATATCCTCTGTATATTATAGGGTGATATCTTCTGTATATTATAGGGTGATCTCTTCTCTGTATATTATAGGGTGATATCCTCTGTATATTATAGGGTGATATCTCCTGTATATTATAGGGTGATATCTTCTCTGTATATTATAGGGTGATATCCTCTGTATATTATAGGGTGATATCTTCTCTGTATATTATAAGGTGATATCCTCTGTATATTATAGGGTGATATCCTCTGTATATTATAGGGTGATATCTCCTGTATATTATAGGGTGATATCTTCTCTGTATATTATAGGGTGATATCCTCTGTATATTATAGGGTGATATCTTCTCTGTATATTATAAGGTGATATCTTCTGTATATTATAGGGTGATATCCTCTGTATATTATAGGGTGTTATCTCCTGTATATTATAGGGTGATATCCTCTGTATATTATAGGGTGATATCCTCTGTATATTATAGGGTGATATCTTCTGTATATTATAGGGTGATATCTTCTCTGTATATTATAGGGTATCTTCTGTATATTATAGGGTGATATCCTCTGTATATTATAGGGTGATATTCTCTGTATATTATAGGGTGATATCTTCTGTATATTATAGGGTGATATCTTCTGTATATTATAGGGTGATATCTTCTCTGTATATTATAGGGTGATATCTTCTGTGTATTATAGGGTGATATCTTCTCTGTATATTATAGGGTGATATCCTCTGTATATTATAGGGTGATATCTTCTCTGTATATTATAGGGTGATATCTTCTGTATATTATAGGGTGATATCTTCTCTGTATATTATAGGGTGATATCTTCTCTGTATATTATAGGGTGATATCTTCTCTGTATATTATAGGGTGAGATCCTCTGTACATTATAGGGTGATATCTTCTGTATATTATAGGGTGATCTCTTCTCTGTATATTATAGGGTGATATCTTCTGTATATTATAGGGTGATATCCTCTGTATATTATAAGGTGATATCTTCTCTGTATATTATAGGGTGATATCCTCTGTATATTATAGGGTGATATCTCCTGTATATTATAGGGTGATATCCTCTGTATATTATAGGGTGATATCCTCTGTATATTATAGGGTGATATCTTCTCTGTATATTATAGGGTGACATCCTCTGTATATTATAGGGTGATATCTTCTGTATATTATAGGGTGATATTCTCTGTATATTATAAGGTGATATCTTCTCTGTATATTATAGGGTGATATCTCCTGTATATTATAGGGTGATATCCTCTGTATATTATAGGGTGATATCCTCTGTATATTATAGGGTGATATCTTCTCCGTATATTATAGGGTGATATCCTCTGTATATTATAGGGTGATCTCTTCTCTGTATATTATAGGGTGATATCTCTGTATATTATAAGGTGATATCTTCTCTGTATATTATAGGGTGATATCTTCTGTATATTATAGGGTGATATCCTCTGTATATTATAGGGTGATATCTTCTGTATATTATAGGGTGATCTCTTCTCTGTATATTATAGGGTGATATCCTCTGTATATTATAGGGTGATATCTCCTGTATATTATAGGGTGATATCTTCTCTGTATATTATAGGGTGATATCCTCTGTATATTATAGGGTGATATCTTCTCTGTATATTATAAGGTGATATCCTCTGTATATTATAGTGTGATATCCTCTGTATATTATAGGGTGATATCTCCTGTATATTATAGGGTGATATCTTCTCTGTATATTATAGGGTGATATCCTCTGTATATTATAGGGTGTTATCTCCTGTATATTATAGGGTGATATCCTCTGTATATTATAGGGTGATATCCTCTGTATATTATAGGGTGATATCTTCTGTATATTATAGGGTGATATCTTCTCTGTATATTATAGGGTATCTTCTGTATATTATAGGGTGATATCCTCTGTATATTATAGGGTGATATTCTCTGTATATTATAGGGTGATATTTTCTGTATATTATAGGGTGATATCTTCTGTATATTATAGGGTGATATCTTCTCTGTATATTATAGGGTGATATCTTCTGTGTATTATAGGGTGATATCTTCTCTGTATATTATAGGGTGATATCCTCTGTATATTATAGGGTGATATCTTCTCTGTATATTATAGGGTGATATCTTCTGTATATTATAGGGTGATATCTTCTCTGTATATTATAGGGTGATATCTTCTCTGTATATTATAGGGTGAGATCCTCTGTACATTATAGGGTGATATCTTCTGTATATTATAGGGTGATCTCTTCTCTGTATATTATAGGGTGATATCTTCTCTGTATATTATAGGGTGATATCTTCTGTATATTATAGGGTGATATCTTCTCTGTATATTATAGGGTGATATCTTCTCTGTATATTATAGGGTGAGATCCTCTGTACATTATAGGGTGATATCTTCTGTATATTATAGGGTGATCTCTTCTCTGTATATTATAGGGTGATATCTTCTGTATATTATAGGGTGATATCCTCTGTATATTATAGGGTGATATCTTCTCTGTATATTATAGGGTGATATCCTCTGTATATTATAGGGTGATATCTCCTGTATATTATAGGGTGATATCCTCTGTATATTATAGCGTGATATCCTCTGTATATTATAGGGTGATATCTTCTGTATATTATAGGGTGATATCCTCTGTATATTATAGGGTGATATCCTCTGTATATTATAGGGTGATATCTTCTGTATATTATAGGGTGATATCCTCTGTATATTATAGGGTGATATCTTCTGTATATTATAGGGTGATATCTTCTGTATATTATAGGGTGATATCTTCTGTATATTATAGGGTGAGATCCTCTGTATATTATAGGGTGATATCTTCTGTATATCATAGGGTGATATCTTCTGTATATTATAGGGTGAGATCCTCTGTATATTATAGGGTGATATCTTCTGTATATTATAGGGTGATCTCTTCTCTGTATATTATAGGGTGATATCTCCTGTATATTATAGGGTGATATCTTCTGTATATTATAGGGTGATATCCTCTGTATATTATAGGGTGATATCCTCCGTATATTATAGGGTGATATCCTCTGTATATTATAGGGTGATATCTTCTGTATATTATAGGGTGATATCTTCTGTATATTATAGGGTGATATCTTCTGTATATTATAGGGTGATATCCTCTGTATATTATAGGGTGATATCCTCTGTATATTATAGGGTGATATCTCCTGTATATTATAGGGTGATCTCTTCTGTATATTATAGGGTGATATCTTCTCTGTATATTATAGGGTGATATCCTCTGTATATTATAGGGTGATATCTTCTGTATATTATAGGGTGATATCTCCTGTATATTATAGGGTGATATCCTCTGTATATTATAGGGTGATATCTTCTGTATATTATAGGGTGATATCCTCTGTATATTATAGGGTGATATCTTCTGTATATTATAGGGTGATATTCTCTGTATATTATAAGGTGATATCTTCTCTGTATATTATAGGGTGATATCTCTGTATATTATAGGGTGAGATCCTCTGTATATTATAGGGTGATCTCATCTCTGTATATTATAGGGTGATATCTTCTGTATATTATAGGGTGATATCCTCTGTATATTATAGGGTGATATCCTCTGTATATTATAGGGTGATATCTCCTGTATATTATAGGGTGATATCCTCTGTATATTATAGGGTGATATCCTCTGTATATTATAGGGTGATATCTCTGTATATTATAGGGTGATATCTCTTCTGTATATTATAGGGTGATATCCTCTGTATATTATAGGGTGATCTCTTCTCTGTATATTATAGGGTGATATCTTCTGTATATTATAGGGTGATATCCTCTGTATATTATAGGGTGATATCCTCTGTATATTATAGGGTGATCTCTTCTCTGTATATTATAGGGTGAGATCCTCTGTATATTATAGGGTGATCTCTTCTCTGTATATTATAGGGTGATATCTTGTGTATATTATAGGGTGATATCCTCTGTATATTATAGGGTGATATCCTCTGTATATTATAGGGTGATATCTCCTGTATATTATAGGGTGATATCCTCTGTATATTATAGGGTGATATCCTCTGTATATTATAGGGTGATATCTCTGTATATTATAGGGTGATATCTCTTCTGTATATTATAGGGTGATATCCTCTGTATATTATAGGGTGATATCCTCTGTATATTATAGGGTAATATCTTCTCTGTATATTATAGGGTGATATCCTCTGTATATTATAGGGTGATATCCTCTGTATATTATAGGGTAATATCTTCTCTATATATTATAGGGTGATATCTTCTGTATATTATAGGGTGATATCTTCTCTGTATATTATAGGGTGATATCTTCTGTATATTATAGGGTGATATCTTCTCTGTATATTATAGGGTGATATAGCCTCTGTATATTATAGGGTGATATCCTCTGTATATTATAGGGTGATATCTTCTCTGTATATTATAGGGTGATATCTCCTGTATATTATAGGGTGATATCTCCTCTGTATATTATAGGGTGATATCTTCTCTGTATATTATAGGGTGATATCTTCTCTGTATATTATAGGGTGATATCTCCTGTATATTATAGGGTGAGATCCTCTGTATATTATAGGGTGATATCTTCTGTATATTATAGGGTGATATCCTCTGTATATTATAGGGTGATATCTTCTCTATATATTATAGGGTGATATCTTCTGTATATTATAGGGTGAGATCCTCTGTATATTATAGGGTGATATCTTCTCTGTATATTATAGGGTGATATCTCCTCTCTATATTATAGGGTGATATCTCCTCTCTATATTATAGGGTGATATCCTCTGTATATTATAGGGTGATATCCTCTGTATATTATAGGGTGATATCTTCTCTGTATATTATAGGGTGAGATCTTCTCTGTATATTATAGGGTGATATCCTCTGTATATTATAGGGTGATATCTTCTGTATATTATAGGGTGATATCATCTCTGTATATTATAGGGTGATATCTTCTCTGTATATTATAGGGTGATATCTTCTCTGTATATTATAGGGTGAGATCCTCTGTACATTATAGGGTGATATCTTCTGTATATTATAGGGTGATCTCTTCTCTGTATATTATAGGGTGATATCTTCTGTATATTATAGGGTGATATCCTCTGTATATTATAGGGTGATATCTTCTCTGTATATTATAGGGTGATATCCTCTGTATATTATAGGGTGATATCTCCTGTATATTATAGGGTGATATCCTCTGTATATTATAGGGTGATATCCTCTGTATATTATAGGGTGATATCTTCTCTGTATATTATAGGGTGATATCCTCTGTATATTATAGGGTGATATCTTCTGTATATTATAGGGTGATATTCTCTGTATATTATAAGGTGATATCTTCTCTGTATATATAGGGTGATATCTCCTGTATATTATAGGGTGATATCCTCTGTATATTATAGGGTGATATCCTCTGTATATTATAGGGTGATATCTTCTCCGTATATTATAGGGTGATATCCTCTGTATATTATAGGGTGATCTCTTCTCTGTATATTATAGGGTGAAATCTCTGTATATTATAAGGTAATATCTTCTCTGTATATTATAGGGTGATATCTTCTGTATATTATAGGGTGATATCCTCTGTATATTATAGGGTGATATCTTCTGTTTATTATAGGGTGATCTCTTCTCTGTATATTATAGGGTGATATCCTCTGTATATTATAGGGTGATATCTCCTGTATATTATAGGGTGATATCTTCTCTGTATATTATAGGGTGATATCCTCTGTATATTATAGGGTGATATCTTCTCTGTATATTATAAGGTGATATCCTCTGTATATTATAGGGTGATATCCTCTGTATATTATAGGGTGATATCTCCTGTATATTATAGGGTGATATCTTCTCTGTATATTATAGGGTGATATCCTCTGTATATTATAGGGTGATATCTTCTCTGTATATTATAGGGTGATATCTTCTGTATATTATAGGGTGATATCCTCTGTATATTATAGGGTGTTATCTCCTGTATATTATAGGGTGATATCCTCTGTATATTATAGGGTGATATCCTCTGTATATTATAGGGTGATATCTTCTGTATATTATAGGGTGATATCTTCTCTGTATATTATAGGGTATCTTCTGTATATTATAGGGTGATATCCTCTGTATATTATAGGGTGATATTCTCTGTATATTATAGGGTGATATCTTCTGTATATTATAGGGTGATATCTTCTGTATATTATAGGGTGATATCTTCTCTGTATATTATAGGGTGATATCTTCTGTGTATTATAGGGTGATATCTTCTCTGTATATTATAGGGTGATATCCTCTGTATATTATAGGGTGATATCTTCTCTGTATATTATAGGGTGATATCTTCTGTATATTATAGGGTGATATCTTCTCTGTATATTATAGGGTGATATCTTCTCTGTATATTATAGGGTGATATCTTCTCTGTATATTATAGGGTGAGATCCTCTGTACATTATAGGGTGATATCTTCTGTATATTATAGGGTGATCTCTTCTCTGTATATTATAGGGTGATATCTTCTGTATATTATAGGGTGATATCCTCTGTATATTATAGGGTGATATCTTCTCTGTATATTATAGGGTGATATCCTCTGTATATTATAGGGTGATATCTCCTGTATATTATAGGGTGATATCCTCTGTATATTATAGGGTGATATCCTCTGTATATTATAGGGTGATATCTTCTCTGTATATTATAGGGTGATATCCTCTGTATATTATAGGGTGATATCTTCTGTATATTATAGGGTGATATTCTCTGTATATTATAAGGTGATATCTTCTCTGTATATTATAGGGTGATATCTCCTGTATATTAATAGGGTGATATCCTCTGTATATTATAGGGTGATATCCTCTGTATATTATAGGGTGATATCTTCTCCGTATATTATAGGGTGATATCCTCTGTATATTATAGGGTGATCTCTTCTCTGTATATTATAGGGTGATATCTCTGTATATTATAAGGTGATATCTTCTCTGTATATTATAGGGTGATATCTTCTGTATATTATAGGGTGATATCCTCTGTATATTATAGGGTGATATCTTCTGTATATTATAGGGTGATCTCTTCTCTGTATATTATAGGGTGATATCCTCTGTATATTATAGGGTGATATCTCCTGTATATTATAGGGTGATATCTTCTCTGTATATTATAGGGTGATATCCTCTGTATATTATAGGGTGATATCTTCTCTGTATATTATAAGGTGATATCCTCTGTATATTATAGGGTGATATCCTCTGTATATTATAGGGTGATATCTCCTGTATATTATAGGGTGATATCTTCTCTGTATATTATAGGGTGATATCCTCTGTATATTATAGGGTGATATCTTCTCTGTATATTATAAGGTGATATCTTCTGTATATTATAGGGTGATATCCTCTGTATATTATAGGGTGTTATCTCCTGTATATTATAGGGTGATATCCTCTGTATATTATAGGGTGATATCCTCTGTATATTATAGGGTGATATCTTCTGTATATTATAGGGTGATATCTTCTCTGTATATTATAGGGTATCTTCTGTATATTATAGGGTGATATCCTCTGTATATTATAGGGTGATATTCTCTGTATATTATAGGGTGATATCTTCTGTATATTATAGGGTGATATCTTCTGTATATTATAGGGTGATATCTTCTCTGTATATTATAGGGTGATATCTTCTGTGTATTATAGGGTGATATCTTCTCTGTATATTATAGGGTGATATCCTCTGTATATTATAGGGTGATATCTTCTCTGTATATTATAGGGTGATATCTTCTGTATATTATAGGGTGATATCTTCTCTGTATATTATAGGGTGATATCTTCTCTGTATATTATAGGGTGATATCTTCTCTGTATATTATAGGGTGAGATCCTCTGTACATTATAGTGATATCTTCTGTATATTATAGGGTGATCTCTTCTCTGTATATTATAGGGTGATATCTTCTGTATATTATAGGGTGATATCCTCTGTATATTATAGGGTGATATCTTCTCTGTATATTATAGGGTGATATCCTCTGTATATTATAGGGTGATATCTCCTGTATATTATAGGGTGATATCCTCTGTATATTATAGCGTGATATCCTCTGTATATTATAGGGTGATATCTTCTGTATATTATAGGGTGATATCCTCTGTATATTATAGGGTGATATCCTCTGTATATTATAGGGTGATATCTTCTGTATATTATAGGGTGATATCCTCTGTATATTATAGGTGATATCTTCTGTATATTATAGGGTGATATCTTCTGTCTATTATAGGGTGATATCTTCTGTATATTATAGGGTGAGATCCTCTGTATATTATAGGGTGATATCTTCTGTATATCATAGGGTGATATCTTCTGTATATTATAGGGTGAGATCCTCTGTATATTATAGGGTGATATCTTCTGTATATTATAGGGTGATCTCTTCTCTGTATATTATAGGGTGATATCTCCTGTATATTATAGGGTGATATCTTCTGTATATTATAGGGTGATATCCTCTGTATATTATAGGGTGATATCCTCTGTATATTATAGGGTGATATCCTCTGTATATTATAGGGTGATATCTTCTGTATATTATAGGGTGATATCTTCTGTATATTATAGGGTGATATCTTCTGTATATTATAGGGTGATATCCTCTGTATATTATAGGGTGATATCCTCTGTATATTATAGGGTGATATCTCCTGTATATTATAGGGTGATCTCTTCTGTATATTATAGGGTGATATCTTCTCTGTATATTATAGGGTGATATCCTCTGTATATTATAGGGTGATATCTTCTGTATATTATAGGGTGATATCTCCTGTATATTATAGGGTGATATCCTCTGTATATTATAGGGTGATATCTTCTGTATATTATAGGGTGATATCCTCTGTATATTATAGGGTGATATCTTCTGTATATTATAGGGTGATATTCTCTGTATATTATAAGGTGATATCTTCTCTGTATATTATAGGGTGATATCTCTGTATATTATAGGGTGAGATCCTCTGTATATTATAGGGTGATCTCTTCTCTGTATATTATAGGGTGATATCTTCTGTATATTATAGGGTGATATCCTCTGTATATTATAGGGTGATATCCTCTGTATATTATAGGGTGATATCTCCTGTATATTATAGGGTGATATCCTCTGTATATTATAGGGTGATATCCTCTGTATATTATAGGGTGATATCTCTGTATATTATAGGGTGATATCTCTTCTGTATATTATAGGGTGATATCCTCTGTATATTATAGGGTGATCTCTTCTCTGTATATTATAGGGTGATATCTTCTGTATATTATAGGGTGATATCCTCTGTATATTATAGGGTGATATCCTCTGTATATTATAGGGTGATCTCTTCTCTGTATATTATAGGGTGAGATCCTCTGTATATTATAGGGTGATCTCTTCTCTGTATATTATAGGGTGATATCTTCTGTATATTATAGGGTGATATCCTCTGTATATTATAGGGTGATATCCTCTGTATATTATAGGGTGATATCTCCTGTATATTATAGGGTGATATCCTCTGTATATTATAGGGTGATATCCTCTGTATATTATAGGGTGATATCTCTGTATATTATAGGGTGATATCTCTTCTGTATATTATAGGGTGATATCCTCTGTATATTATAGGGTGATATCCTCTGTATATTATAGGGTAATATCTTCTCTGTATATTATAGGGTGATATCCTCTGTATATTATAGGGTAATATCTTCTCTGTATATTATAGGGTGATATCTTCTGTATATTATAGGGTGATATCTTCTCTGTATATTATAGGGTGATATCTTCTGTATATTATAGGGTGATATCTTCTCTGTATATTATAGGGTGATATATCCTCTGTATATTATAGGGTGATATCCTCTGTATATTATAGGGTGATATCTTCTCTGTATATTATAGGGTGATATCTTCTCTGTATATTATAGGGTGTTATCTTCTGTATATTATAGGGTGATATCTCCTCTGTATATTATAGGGTGATATCTTCTCTGTATATTATAGGGTGATATCTTCTCTGTATATTATAGGGTGATATCTTCTCTGTATATTATAGGGTGATATATCCTCTGTATATTATAGGGTGATATCCTCTGTATATTATAGGGTGATATCTTCTCTGTATATTATAGGGTGATATCTTCTCTGTATATTATAGGGTGATATCCTCTGTATATTATAGGGTGATATCCTCTGTATATTATAGGGTGATATCTTCTCTGTATATTATAGGGTGATATCCTCTGTATATTATAGGGTGATATCCTCTGTATATTATAGGGTGATATCCTCTGTATATTATAGGGTGATATCTCTGTATATTATAGGGTGATATCTCTTCTGTATATTATAGGGTGATATCCTCTGTATATTATAGGGTGATATCTCTGTATATTATAGGGTGATATCTCTTCTGTATATTATAGGGTGATATCCTCTGTATATTATAGGGTGATATCCTCTGTATATTATAGGGTAATATCTTCTCTGTATATTATAGGGTGATATCCTCTGTATATTATAGGGTGATATCCTCTGTATATTATAGGGTGATATCTTCTCTGTATATTATAGGGTGATATCTTCTGTATATTATAGGGTGATATCTTCTCTGTATATTATAGGGTGATATCTTCTGTATATTATAGGGTGATATCTTCTCTGTATATTATAGGGTGATATATCCTCTGTATATTATAGGGTGATATCCTCTGTATATTATAGGGTGATATCTTCTCTGTATATTATAGGGTGATATCCTCTGTATATTATAGGGTGATATCCTCTGTATATTATAGGGTGATATCCTCTGTATATTATAGGGTGATATCTCTGTATATTATAGGGTGATATCTCTTCTGTATATTATAGGGTGATATCCTCTGTATATTATAGGGTGATATCTCTGTATATTATAGGGTGATATCTCTTCTGTATATTATAGGGTGATATCCTCTGTATATTATAGGGTGATATCCTCTGTATATTATAGGGTAATATCTTCTCTGTATATTATAGGGTGATATCCTCTGTATATTATAGGGTGATATCCTCTGTATATTATAGGGTAATATCTTCTCTGTATATTATAGGGTGATATCTTCTGTATATTATAGGGTGATATCTTCTCTGTATATTATAGGGTGATATATCCTCTGTATATTATAGGGTGATATCCTCTGTATATTATAGGGTGATATCTTCTCTGTATATTATAGGGTGATATCTTCTCTGTATATTATAGGGTGTTATCTTCTGTATATTATAGGGTGATATCTCCTCTGTATATTATAGGGTGATATCTTCTCTGTATATTATAGGGTGATATCTTCTCTGTATATTATAGGGTGATATCTTCTGTATATTATAGGGTGATATCTCTGTATATTATAGGGTGATATATCCTCTGTATATTATAGGGTGATATCCTCTGTATATTATAGGGTGATATCTTCTCTGTATATTATAGGGCGATATCTTCTCTGTATATTATAGGGTGTTATCTTCTGTATATTATAGGGTGATATCCTCTGTATATTATAGGGTGATATCTTCTGTATATTATAGGGTGATATCCTCTGTATATTATAGGGTGATATCTTCTGTATATTATAGGGTGATATCCTCTGTATATTATAGGGTGATATCTTCTCTGTATATTATAGGGTGATATCTCCTGTATATTATAGGGTGATATCTCCTCTGTATATTATAGGGTGATATCTTCTCTGTATATTATAGGGTGATATCTTCTCTGTATATTATAGGGTGATATATCCTGTATATTATAGGGTGAGATCCTCTGTATATTATAGGGTGATATCTTCTGTATATTATAGGGTGATATCCTCTGTATATTATAGGGTGATATCTTCTCTATATATTATAGGGTGATATCTTCTGTATATTATAGGGTGATATCTCTGTATATTATAGGGTGATATCTCTTCTGTATATTATAGGGTGATATCCTCTGTATATTATAGGGTGATATCTCTGTATATTATAGGGTGATATCTCTTCTGTATATTATAGGGTGATATCCTCTGTATATTATAGGGTGATATCCTCTGTATATTATAGGGTAATATCTTCTCTGTATATTATAGGGTGATATCCTCTGTATATTATAGGGTGATATCCTCTGTATATTATAGGGTAATATCTTCTCTGTATATTATAGGGTGATATCTTCTGTATATTATAGGGTGATATCTTCTCTGTATATTATAGGGTGATATCTTCTGTATATTATAGGGTGATATCTTCTCTGTATATTATAGGGTGATATATCCTCTGTATATTATAGGGTGATATCCTCTGTATATTATAGGGTGATATCTTCTCTGTATATTATAGGGTGATATCCTCTGTATATTATAGGGTGATATCCTCTGTATATTATAGGGTGATATCCTCTGTATATTATAGGGTGATATCTCTGTATATTATAGGGTGATATCTCTTCTGTATATTATAGGGTGATATCCTCTGTATATTATAGGGTGATATCTCTGTATATTATAGGGTGATATCTCTTCTGTATATTATAGGGTGATATCCTCTGTATATTATAGGGTGATATCCTCTGTATATTATAGGGTAATATCTTCTCTGTATATTATAGGGTGATATCCTCTGTATATTATAGGGTGATATCCTCTGTATATTATAGGGTAATATCTTCTCTGTATATTATAGGGTGATATCTTCTGTATATTATAGGGTGATATCTTCTCTGTATATTATAGGGTGATATATCCTCTGTATATTATAGGGTGATATCCTCTGTATATTATAGGGTGATATCTTCTCTGTATATTATAGGGTGATATCTTCTCTGTATATTATAGGGTGTTATCTTCTGTATATTATAGGGTGATATCTCCTCTGTATATTATAGGGTGATATCTTCTCTGTATATTATAGGGTGATATCTTCTCTGTATATTATAGGGTGATATCTTCTGTATATTATAGGGTGATATCTCTGTATATTATAGGGTGATATATCCTCTGTATATTATAGGGTGATATCCTCTGTATATTATAGGGTGATATCTTCTCTGTATATTATAGGGCGATATCTTCTCTGTATATTATAGGGTGTTATCTTCTGTATATTATAGGGTGATATCCTCTGTATATTATAGGGTGATATCTTCTGTATATTATAGGGTGATATCCTCTGTATATTATAGGGTGATATCTTCTGTATATTATAGGGTGATATCCTCTGTATATTATAGGGTGATATCTTCTCTGTATATTATAGGGTGATATCTCCTGTATATTATAGGGTGATATCTCCTCTGTATATTATAGGGTGATATCTTCTCTGTATATTATAGGGTGATATCTTCTCTGTATATTATAGGGTGATATATCCTGTATATTATAGGGTGAGATCCTCTGTATATTATAGGGTGATATCTTCTGTATATTATAGGGTGATATCCTCTGTATATTATAGGGTGATATCTTCTCTATATATTATAGGGTGATATCTTCTGTATATTATAGGGTGAGATCCTCTGTATATTATAGGGTGATATCTTCTCTGTATATTATAGGGTGATATCTCCTCTCTATATTATAGGGTGATATCCTCTGTATATTATAGGGTGATATCCTCTGTATATTATAGGGTGATATCCTCTGTATATTATAGGGTGATATCTTCTCTGTATATTATAGGGTGATATCCTCTGTATATTATAGGGTGATATCCTCTGTATATTATAGGGTGATATCCTCTGTATATTATAGGGTGATATCTCTGTATATTATAGGGTGATATCTCTTCTGTATATTATAGGGTGATATCCTCTGTATATTATAGGGTGATATCCTCTGTATATTATAGGGTAATATCTTCTCTGTATATTATAGGGTGATATCCTCTGTATATTATAGGGTGATATCCTCTGTATATTATAGGGTAATATCTTCTCTGTATATTATAGGGTGATATCTTCTGTATATTATAGGGTGATCTCTTCTCTGTATATTATAGGGTGATATCTTCTGTATATTATAGGGTGATTTCTTCTCTGTATATTATAGGGTGATATATCCTCTGTATATTATAGGGTGATATCCTCTGTATATTATAGGGTGATATCTTCTCTGTATATTATAGGGTGATATCTTCTCTGTATATTATAGGGTGTTATCTTCTGTATATTATAGGGTGATATCTCCTCTGTATATTATAGGGTGATATCTTCTCTGTATATTATAGGGTGATATCTTCTCTGTATATTATAGGGTGATATCTTCTGTATATTATAGGGTGATATCTTCTCTGTATATTATAGGGTGATATATCCTCTGTATATTATAGGGTGATATCCTCTGTATATTATAGGGTGATATCTTCTCTGTATATTATAGGGTGATATCTTCTCTGTATATTATAGGGTGTTATCTTCTGTATATTATAGGGTGATATCCTCTGTATATTATAGGGTGATATCTTCTGTATATTATAGGGTGATATCCTCTGTATATTATAGGGTGATATCTTCTGTATATTATAGGGTGATATCCTCTGTAAATTATAGGGTGATATCTTCTCTGTATATTATAGGGTGATATCTCCTGTATATTATAGGGTGATATCTCCTCTGTATATTATAGGGTGATATCTTCTCTGTATATTATAGGGTGATATCTTCTCTGTATATTATAGGGTGATATCTCCTGTATATTATAGGGTGAGATCCTCTGTATATTATAGGGTGATATCTTCTGTATATTATAGGGTGATATCCTCTGTATATTATAGGGTGATATCTTCTCTATATATTATAGGGTGATATCTTCTGTATATTATAGGGTGAGATCCTCTGTATATTATAGGGTGATATCTTCTCTGTATATTATAGGGTGATATCTCCTCTCTATATTATAGGGTGATATCCTCTGTATATTATAGGGTGATATCCTCTGTATATTATAGGGTGATATCCTCTGTATATTATAGGGGTGATATCTCCTGTATATTATAGGGTGATATCCTCTGTATATTATAGGGTGATATCTTCTGTATATTATAGGGTGATTTCTTCTCTGTATATTATAGGGTGATATCTTCTGTATATTATAGGGTGATATCTTCTGTATATTATAGGGTGATATCTCCTGTATATTATAGGGTGATATCTCCTGTATATTATAGGGTGATATCTTCTGTATATTATAGGGTGATATCTTCTGTATATTATAGGGTGATATCTTCTGTATATTATAGGGTGATATCCTCTGTATATTATAGGGTGAGATCCTCTGTATATTATAGGGTGATATCCTCTGTATATTATAGGGTGATATCTTCTCTGTATATTATAGGGTGATATCTTCTGTATATTATAGGGTGAGATCTTCTCTGTATATTATAGGGTGATATCTTCTGTATATTATAGGGTGATATCTTCTCTGTATATTATAGGGTGATATCCTCTGTATATTATAGGGTGATATCTTCTCTGTATATTATAAGGTGATATCTTCTGTATATTATAGGGTGATATCCTCTGTATATTATAGGGTGTTATCTCCTGTATATTATAGGGTGATATCCTCTGTATATTATAGGGTGATATCCTCTGTATATTATAGGGTGATATCTTCTGTATATTATAGGGTGATATCTTCTGTATATTATAGGGTGAGATCCTCTGTATATTATAGGGTGATATCTTCTCTGTATATTATAGGGTGAAATCTTCTGTATATTATAGGGTGATATCTTCTCTGTATATTATAGGGTGATATCTCCTGTATATTATAGGGTGATATCTTCTGTATATTATAGGGTGATATCTTCTGTATATTATAGGGTGATATCTTCTCTGTATATTATAGGGTATCTTCTGTATATTATAGCGTGATATCTTCTGTATATTATAGGGTGATATCTTCTGTATATTATAGGGTGATATCTTCTCTGTATATTATAGGGTGATATCTCCTGTATATTATAGGGTGATATCTTCTGTATATTATAGGGTGATATCTTCTGTATATTATAGGGTGATATCTTCTCTGTATATTATAGGGTATCTTCTGTATATTATAGGGTGATATCTTCTGTATATTATAGGGTGATATCCTCTGTATATTATAGGGTGTTATCTCCTGTATATTATAGGGTGATATCCTCTGTATATTATAGGGTGATATCTTTTCTGTATATTATAGGGTGATATCCTCTGTATATTATAGGGTGATATTCTCTGTATATTATAGGGTGATATCTTCTGTATATTATAGGGTGATATCTTCTGTATATTATAGGGTGATATCTTCTCTGTATATTATAGGGTGATATCTTCTGTGTATTATAGGGTGATATCTTCTCTGTATATTATAGGGTGATATCCTCTGTATATTATAGGGTGATATCTTCTCTGTATATTATAGGGTGATATCTTCTGTATATTATAGGGTGATATCTTCTCTGTATATTATAGGGTGATATCTTCTCTGTATATTATAGGGTGATATCTTCTCTGTATATTATAGGGTGAGATCCTCTGTACATTATAGGGTGATATCTTCTGTATATTATAGGGTGATCTCTTCTCTGTATATTATAGGGTGATATCTTCTGTATATTATAGGGTGATATCCTCTGTATATTATAGGGTGATATCTTCTCTGTATATTATAGGGTGATATCCTCTGTATATTATAGGGTGATATCTCCTGTATATTATAGGGTGATATCCTCTGTATATTATAGGGTGATATCTTCTCTGTATATTATAGGGTGATATCTTCTGTATATTATAGGGTGATATCTTCTCTGTATATTATAGGGTGATATCTTCTCTGTATATTATAGGGTGATATCTTCTCTGTATATTATAGGGTGAGATCCTCTGTACATTATAGGGTGATATCTTCTGTATATTATAGGGTGATCTCTTCTCTGTATATTATAGGGTGATATCTTCTGTATATTATAGGGTGATATCCTCTGTATATTATAGGGTGATATCTTCTCTGTATATTATAGGGTGATATCCTCTGTATATTATAGGGTGATATCCTCTGTATATTATAGGGTGATATCTTCTCTGTATATTATAGGGTGATATCTTCTCTGTATATTATAGGGTGATATCTTCTGTATATTATAGGGTGATATCCTCTGTATATTATAGGGTGATATCTTCTCTGTATATTATAGGGTGATATCCTCTGTATATTATAGGGTGATATCTTCTGTATATTATAGGGTGATATTCTCTGTATATTATAAGGTGATATCTTCTCTGTATATTATAGGGTGATATCTCCTGTATATTATAGGGTGATATCCTCTGTGTATTATAGGGTGATATCCTCTGTATATTATAGGGTGATATCTTCTCCGTATATTATAGGGTGATATCCTCTGTATATTATAGGGTGATCTCTTCTCTGTATATTATAGGGTGATATCTCTGTATATTATAAGGTGATATCTTCTCTGTATATTATAGGGTGATATCTTCTGTATATTATAGGGTGATATCCTCTGTATATTATAGGGTGATATCTTCTGTATATTATAGGGTGATCTCTTCTCTGTATATTATAGGGTGATATCCTCTGTATATTATAGGGTGATATCTCCTGTATATTATAGGGTGATATCTTCTCTGTATATTATAGGGTGATATCCTCTGTATATTATAGGGTGATATCTTCTCTGTATATTATAAGGTGATCTCCTCTGTATATTATAGGGTGATATCCTCTGTATATTATAGGGTGATATCTCCTGTATATTATAGGGTGATATCTTCTCTGTATATTATAGGGTGATATCCTCTGTATATTATAGGGTGATATCTTCTCTGTATATTATAAGGTGATATCTTCTGTATATTATAGGGTGATATCCTCTGTATATTATAGGGTGTTATCTCCTGTATATTATAGGGTGATATCCTCTGTATATTATAGGGTGATATCCTCTGTATATTATAGGGTGATATCTTCTGTATATTATAGGGTGATATCTTCTCTGTATATTATAGGGTATCTTCTGTATATTATAGGGTGATATCCTCTGTATATTATAGGGTGATATTCTCTGTATATTATAGGGTGATATCTTCTGTATATTATAGGGTGATATCTTCTGTATATTATAGGGTGATATCTTCTCTGTATATTATAGGGTGATATCTTCTGTGTATTATAGGGTGATATCTTCTCTGTATATTATAGGGTGATATCCTCTGTATATTATAGGGTGATATCTTCTCTGTATATTATAGGGTGATATCTTCTGTATATTATAGGGTGATATCTTCTCTGTATATTATAGGGTGATATCTTCTCTGTATATTATAGGGTGATATCTTCTCTGTATATTATAGGGTGAGATCCTCTGTACATTATAGGGTGATATCTTCTGTATATTATAGGGTGATCTCTTCTCTGTATATTATAGGGTGATATCTTCTGTATATTATAGGGTGATATCCTCTGTATATTATAAGGTGATATCTTCTCTGTATATTATAGGGTGATATCCTCTGTATATTATAGGGTGATATCTCCTGTATATTATAGGGTGATATCCTCTGTATATTATAGGGTGATATCCTCTGTATATTATAGGGTGATATCTTCTCTGTATATTATAGGGTGATATCCTCTGTATATTATAGGGTGATATCTTCTGTATATTATAGGGTGATATTCTCTGTATATTATAAGGTGATATCTTCTCTGTATATTATAGGGTGATATCTCCTGTATATTATAGGGTGATATCCTCTGTATATTATAGGGTGATATCCTCTGTATATTATAGGGTGATATCTTCTCCGTATATTATAGGGTGATATCCTCTGTATATTATAGGGTGATCTCTTCTCTGTATATTATAGGGTGATATCTCTGTATATTATAAGGTGATATCTTCTCTGTATATTATAGGGTGATATCTTCTGTATATTATAGGGTGATATCCTCTGTATATTATAGGGTGATATCTTCTGTATATTATAGGGTGATCTCTTCTCTGTATATTATAGGGTGATATCCTCTGTATATTATAGGGTGATATCTCCTGTATATTATAGGGTGATATCTTCTCTGTATATTATAGGGTGATATCCTCTGTATATTATAGGGTGATATCTTCTCTGTATATTATAAGGTGATATCCTCTGTATATTATAGGGTGATATCCTCTGTATATTATAGGGTGATATCTCCTGTATATTATAGGGTGATATCTTCTCTGTATATTATAGGGTGATATCCTCTGTATATTATAGGGTGATATCTTCTCTGTATATTATAAGGTGATATCTTCTGTATATTATAGGGTGATATCCTCTGTATATTATAGGGTGTTATCTCCTGTATATTATAGGGTGATATCCTCTGTATATTATAGGGTGATATCCTCTGTATATTATAGGGTGATATCTTCTGTATATTATAGGGTGATATCTTCTCTGTATATTATAGGGTATCTTCTGTATATTATAGGGTGATATCCTCTGTATATTATAGGGTGATATTCTCTGTATATTATAGGGTGATATCTTCTGTATATTATAGGGTGATATCTTCTGTATATTATAGGGTGATATCTTCTCTGTATATTATAGGGTGATATCTTCTGTGTATTATAGGGTGATATCTTCTCTGTATATTATAGGGTGATATCCTCTGTATATTATAGGGTGATATCTTCTCTGTATATTATAGGGTGATATCTTCTGTATATTATAGGGTGATATCCTCTGTATATTATAGGGTGATATCTCCTGTATATTATAGGGTGATATCTTCTCTGTATATTATAGGGTGATATCCTCTGTATATTATAGGGTGATATCCTCTGTATATTATAGGGTGATATCTCCTGTATATTATAGGGTGATATCTTCTCTGTATATTATAGGGTGATATCCTCTGTATATTATAGGGTGATATCTTCTCTGTATATTATAAGGTGATATCTTCTGTATATTATAGGGTGATATCCTCTGTATATTATAGGGTGTTATCTCCTGTATATTATAGGGTGATATCCTCTGTATATTATAGGGTGATATCCTCTGTATATTATAGGGTGATATCTTCTGTATATTATAGGGTGATATCTTCTCTGTATATTATAGGGTATCTTCTGTATATTATAGGGTGATATCCTCTGTATATTATAGGGTGATATTCTCTGTATATTATAGGGTGATATCTTCTGTATATTATAGGGTGATATCTTCTGTATATTATAGGGTGATATCTTCTCTGTATATTATAGGGTGATATCTTCTGTGTATTATAGGGTGATATCTTCTCTGTATATTATAG
Source organism: Rhinoderma darwinii (assembly GCF_050947455.1). NCBI lineage: Eukaryota > Metazoa > Chordata > Amphibia > Anura > Rhinodermatidae > Rhinoderma > Rhinoderma darwinii. The sequence continues at coordinate 7,483 of NW_027464213.1, read as the reverse complement.
GGTGATATCCTCTGTATATTATAGGGTGATATCTTCTCTGTATATTATAGGGTGATATCTTCTGTATATTATAGGGTGATATCTTCTCTGTATATTATAGGGTGATATCTTCTCTGTATATTATAGGGTGATATCTTCTCTGTATATTATAGGGTGAGATCCTCTGTACATTATAGGGTGATATCTTCTGTATATTATAGGGTGATCTCTTCTCTGTATATTATAGGGTGATATCTTCTGTATATTATAGGGTGATATCCTCTGTATATTATAGGGTGATATCTTCTCTGTATATTATAGGGTGATATCCTCTGTATATTATAGGGTGATATCTCCTGTATATTATAGGGTGATATCCTCTGTATATTATAGCGTGATATCCTCTGTATATTATAGGGTGATATCTTCTGTATATTATAGGGTGATATCCTCTGTATATTATAGGGTGATATCCTCTGTATATTATAGGGTGATATCTTCTGTATATTATAGGGTGATATCCTCTGTATATTATAGGGTGATATCTTCTGTATATTATAGGGTGATATCTTCTGTATATTATAGGGTGATATCTTCTGTATATTATAGGGTGAGATCCTCTGTATATTATAGGGTGATATCTTCTGTATATCATAGGGTGATATCTTCTGTATATTATAGGGTGAGATCCTCTGTATATTATAGGGTGATATCTTCTGTATATTATAGGGTGATCTCTTCTCTGTATATTATAGGGTGATATCTCCTGTATATTATAGGGTGATATCTTCTGTATATTATAGGGTGATATCCTCTGTATATTATAGGGTGATATCCTCTGTATATTATAGGGTGATATCCTCTGTATATTATAGCGTGATATCTTCTGTATATTATAGGGTGATATCTTCTGTATATTATAGGGTGATATCTTCTGTATATTATAGGGTGATATCCTCTGTATATTATAGGGTGATATCCTCTGTATATTATAGGGTGATATCTCCTGTATATTATAGGGTGATCTCTTCTGTATATTATAGGGTGATATCTTCTCTGTATATTATAGGGTGATATCCTCTGTATATTATAGGGTGATATCTTCTGTATATTATAGGGTGATATCTCCTGTATATTATAGGGTGATATCCTCTGTATATTATAGGGTGATATCTTCTGTATATTATAGGGTGATATCCTCTGAATATTATAGGGTGATATCTTCTGTATATTATAGGGTGATATTCTCTGTATATTATAAGGTGATATCTTCTCTGTATATTATAGGGTGATATCTCTGTATATTATAGGGTGAGATCCTCTGTATATTATAGGGTGATCTCTTCTCTGTATATTATAGGGTGATATCTTCTGTATATTATAGGGTGATATCCTCTGTATATTATAGGGTGATATCCTCTGTATATTATAGGGTGATATCTCCTGTATATTATAGGGTGATATCCTCTGTATATTATAGGGTGATATCCTCTGTATATTATAGGGTGATATCTCTGTATATTATAGGGTGATATCTCTTCTGTATATTATAGGGTGATATCCTCTGTATATTATAGGGTGATCTCTTCTCTGTATATTATAGGGTGATATCTTCTGTATATTATAGGGTGATATCCTCTGTATATTATAGGGTGATATCCTCTGTATATTATAGGGTGATCTCTTCTCTGTATATTATAGGGTGAGATCCTCTGTATATTATAGGGTGATCTCTTCTCTGTATATTATAGGGTGATATCTTCTGTATATTATAGGGTGATATCCTCTGTATATTATAGGGTGATATGCTCTGTATATTATAGGGTGATATCTCCTGTATATTATAGGGTGATATCCTCTGTATATTATAGGGTGATATCCTCTGTATATTATAGGGTGATATCTCTGTATATTATAGGGTGATATCTCTTCTGTATATTATAGGGTGATATCCTCTGTATATTATAGGGTGATATCCTCTGTATATTATAGGGTAATATCTTCTCTGTATATTATAGGGTGATATCCTCTGTATATTATAGGGTGATATCCTCTGTATATTATAGGGTAATATCTTCTCTGTATATTATAGGGTGATATCTTCTGTATATTATAGGGTGATATCTTCTCTGTATATTATAGGGTGATATCTTCTGTATATTATAGGGTGATATCTTCTCTGTATATTATAGGGTGATATATCCTCTGTATATTATAGGGTGATATCCTCTGTATATTATAGGGTGATATCTTCTCTGTATATTATAGGGTGATATCTTCTCTGTATATTATAGGGTGTTATCTTCTGTATATTATAGGGTGATATCTCCTCTGTATATTATAGGGTGATATCTTCTCTGTATATTATAGGGTGATATCTTCTCTGTATATTATAGGGTGATATCTTCTGTATATTATAGGGTGATATCTTCTCTGTATATTATAGGGTGATATATCCTCTGTATATTATAGGGTGATATCCTCTGTATATTATAGGGTGATATCTTCTCTGTATATTATAGGGTGATATCTTCTCTGTATATTATAGGGTGTTATCTTCTGTATATTATAGGGTGATATCCTCTGTATATTATAGGGTGATATCTTCTGTATATTATAGGGTGATATCCTCTGTATATTATAGGGTGATATCTTCTGTATATTATAGGGTGATATCCTCTGTATATTATAGGGTGATATCTTCTCTGTATATTATAGGGTGATATCTCCTGTATATTATAGGGTGATATCTCCTCTGTATATTATAGGGTGATATCTTCTCTGTATATTATAGGGTGATATCTTCTCTGTATATTATAGGGTGATATCTCCTGTATATTATAGGGTGAGATCCTCTGTATATTATAGGGTGATATCTTCTGTATATTATAGGGTGATATCCTCTGTATATTATAGGGTGATATCTTCTCTATATATTATAGGGTGATATCTTCTGTATATTATAGGGTGAGATCCTCTGTATATTATAGGGTGATATCTTCTCTGTATATTATAGGGTGATATCTCCTCTCTATATTATAGGGTGATATCCTCTGTATATTATAGGGTGATATCCTCTGTATATTATAGGGTGATATCCTCTGTATATTATAGGGTGATATCTTCTCTGTATATTATAGGGTGATATCCTCTGTATATTATAGGGTGATATCCTCTGTATATTATAGGGTGATATCCTCTGTATATTATAGGGTGATATCTCTGTATATTATAGGGTGATATCTCTTCTGTATATTATAGGGTGATATCCTCTGTATATTATAGGGTGATATCTCTGTATATTATAGGGTGATATCTCTTCTGTATATTATAGGGTGATATCCTCTGTATATTATAGGGTGATATCCTCTGTATATTATAGGGTAATATCTTCTCTGTATATTATAGGGTGATATCCTCTGTATATTATAGGGTGATATCCTCTGTATATTATAGGGTAATATCTTCTCTGTATATTATAGGGTGATATCTTCTGTATATTATAGGGTGATATCTTCTCTGTATATTATAGGGTGATATCTTCTGTATATTATAGGGTGATATCTTCTCTGTATATTATAGGGTGATATATCCTCTGTATATTATAGGGTGATATCCTCTGTATATTATAGGGTGATATCTTCTCTGTATATTATAGGGTGATATCTTCTCTGTATATTATAGGGTGTTATCTTCTGTATATTATAGGGTGATATCTCCTCTGTATATTATAGGGTGATATCTTCTCTGTATATTATAGGGTGATATCTTCTCTGTATATTATAGGGTGATATCTTCTGTATATTATAGGGTGATATCTCTGTATATTATAGGGTGATATATCCTCTGTATATTATAGGGTGATATCCTCTGTATATTATAGGGTGATATCTTCTCTGTATATTATAGGGCGATATCTTCTCTGTATATTATAGGGTGTTATCTTCTGTATATTATAGGGTGATATCCTCTGTATATTATAGGGTGATATCTTCTGTATATTATAGGGTGATATCCTCTGTATATTATAGGGTGATATCTTCTGTATATTATATGGTGATATCCTCTGTATATTATAGGGTGATATCTTCTCTGTATATTATAGGGTGATATCTCCTGTATATTATAGGGTGATATCTCCTCTGTATATTATAGGGTGATATCTTCTCTGTATATTATAGGGTGATATCTTCTCTGTATATTATAGGGTGATATATCCTGTATATTATAGGGTGAGATCCTCTGTATATTATAGGGTGATATCTTCTGTATATTATAGGGTGATATCCTCTGTATATTATAGGGTGATATCTTCTCTATATATTATAGGGTGATATCTTCTGTATATTATAGGGTGAGATCCTCTGTATATTATAGGGTGATATCTTCTCTGTATATTATAGGGTGATATCTCCTCTCTATATTATAGGGTGATATCCTCTGTATATTATAGGGTGATATCCTCTGTATATTATAGGGTGATATCTTCTGTATATTATAGGGTGATATCTTCTGTATATTATAGGGTGATATCTTCTGTATATTATAGGGTGATATCTTCTGTATATTATAGGGTGATATCTTCTGTATATTATTGGGTGATATCTTCTGTATATTATAGGGTGATATCTTCTGTATATTATAGGGTGATATCTTCTGTATATTATAGGGTGATATATTCTCTGTATATTATAGGGTGATATCCTCTGTATATTATAGGGTGATATCCTCTCTGTATATTATAGGGTGATATCCTCTGTATATTATAGGGTGATATCCTCTGTATATTATAGGGTGATATCTTCTCTGTATATTATAGGGTGATATCCTCTGTATATTATAGGGTGATATCCTCTGTATATTATAGGGTGATATCCTCTGTATATTATAGGGTGATATCCTCTGTATATTATAGGGTGATATCTCTGTATATTATAGGGTGATATCTCTTCTGTATATTATAGGGTGATATCCTCTGTATATTATAGGGTGATATCCTCTGTATATTATAGGGTAATATCTTCTCTGTATATTATAGGGTGATATCCTCTGTATATTATAGGGTGATATCCTCTGTATATTATAGGGTGATATCTTCTGTATATTATAGGGTGATATCCTCTGTATATTATAGGGTGATATCCTCTGTATATTATAGGGTAATATCTTCTCTGTATATTATAGGGTGATATCTTCTGTATATTATAGGGTGATCTCTTCTCTGTATATTATAGGGTGATATCTTCTGTATATTATAGGGTGATTTCTTCTCTGTATATTATAGGGTGATATATCCTCTGTATATTATAGGGTGATATCCTCTGTATATTATAGGGTGATATCTTCTCTGTATATTATAGGGTGATATCTTCTCTGTATATTATAGGGTGTTATCTTCTGTATATTATAGGGTGATATCTCCTCTGTATATTATAGGGTGATATCTTCTCTGTATATTATAGGGTGATATCTTCTCTGTATATTATAGGGTGATATCTTCTGTATATTATAGGGTGATATCTTCTCTGTATATTATAGGGTGATATATCCTCTGTATATTATAGGGTGATATCCTCTGTATATTATAGGGTGATATCTTCTCTGTATATTATAGGGTGATATCTTCTCTGTATATTATAGGGTGTTATCTTCTGTATATTATAGGGTGATATCCTCTGTATATTATAGGGTGATATCTTCTGTATATTATAGGGTGATATCCTCTGTATATTATAGGGTGATATCTTCTGTATATTATAGGGTGATATCCTCTGTAAATTATAGGGTGATATCTTCTCTGTATATTATAGGGTGATATCTCCTGTATATTATAGGGTGATATCTCCTCTGTATATTATAGGGTGATATCTTCTCTGTATATTATAGGGTGATATCTTCTCTGTATATTATAGGGTGATATCTCCTGTATATTATAGGGTGAGATCCTCTGTATATTATAGGGTGATATCTTCTGTATATTATAGGGTGATATCCTCTGTATATTATAGGGTGATATCTTCTCTATATATTATAGGGTGATATCTTCTGTATATTATAGGGTGAGATCCTCTGTATATTATAGGGTGATATCTTCTCTGTATATTATAGGGTGATATCTCCTCTCTATATTATAGGGTGATATCCTCTGTATATTATAGGGTGATATCCTCTGTATATTATAGGGTGATATCCTCTGTATATTATAGGGTGATATCTCCTGTATATTATAGGGTGATATCCTCTGTATATTATAGGGTGATATCTTCTGTATATTATAGGGTGATTTCTTCTCTGTATATTATAGGGTGATATCTTCTGTATATTATAGGGTGATATCTTCTGTATATTATAGGGTGATATGTCCTGTATATTATAGGGTGATATCTCCTGTATATTATAGGGTGATATCTTCTGTATATTATAGGGTGATATCTTCTGTATATTATAGGGTGATATCTTCTGTATATTATAGGGTGATATCCTCTGTATATTATAGGGTGAGATCCTCTGTATATTATAGGGTGATATCCTCTGTATATTATAGGGTGATATCTTCTCTATATATTATAGGGTGATATCTTCTGTATATTATAGGGTGAGATCCTCTGTATATTATAGGGTGATATCTTCTCTGTATATTATAGGGTGATATCTCCTCTCTATATTATAGGGTGATATCCTCTGTATATTATAGGGTGATATCCTCTGTATATTATAGGGTGATATCCTCTGTATATTATAGGGTGATATCTTCTCTGTATATTATAGGGTGATATCCTCTGTATATTATAGGGTGATATCCTCTGTATATTATAGGGTGATATCCTCTGTATATTATAGGGTGATATCTCTGTATATTATAGGGTGATATCTCTTCTGTATATTATAGGGTGATATCCTCTGTATATTATAGGGTGATATCTCTGTATATTATAGGGTGATATCTCTTCTGTATATTATAGGGTGATATCCTCTGTATATTATAGGGTGATATCCTCTGTATATTATAGGGTAATATCTTCTCTGTATATTATAGGGTGATATCCTCTGTATATTATAGGGTGATATCCTCTGTATATTATAGGGTAATATCTTCTCTGTATATTATAGGGTGATATCTTCTGTATATTATAGGGTGATATCTTCTCTGTATATTATAGGGTGATATCTTCTGTATATTATAGGGTGATATCTTCTCTGTATATTATAGGGTGATATATCCTCTGTATATTATAGGGTGATATCCTCTGTATATTATAGGGTGATATCTTCTCTGTATATTATAGGGTGATATCTTCTCTGTATATTATAGGGTGTTATCTTCTGTATATTATAGGGTGATATCTCCTCTGTATATTATAGGGTGATATCTTCTCTGTATATTATAGGGTGATATCTTCTCTGTATATTATAGGGTGATATCTTCTGTATATTATAGGGTGATATCTCTGTATATTATAGGGTGATATATCCTCTGTATATTATAGGGTGATATCCTCTGTAT